>NW_026729289.1:0-113087 GCF_030272615.1 Cryptomeria japonica
TAATTTCCCTTTTTTATCTAATCAAAAACATATAATAAGATTAAACCAAGCTCTCAATTATTCCTTAAAAAGAACTAGTTTGGGAGATTTTGCAGTTAAATTTAGATTATGAGAACAATTTTAAGGATACTTTCTTATTCAACTGCCATCTTCTTACAAAAATCAGCAAAATCATTTGGCAATACTGTTGTTGAAAAAACTAAAAGAACTACCAACTTTGGAACTTCAAGTCTTAGGCTTACCCAAAATTCATTAAACTACCTGCATTAAAATACTCTGAAAATTTTCATATTTTAGAAAACCACGATGTATAAGACCACAACCTAACAGATTTTCTGAATTTAAATTAAAAATATTCATCCAATGAAAAATTGATTGAAATATTATACTTCTTTCCTTATAATAAATTGACAACATTTGCATAGAACTTTATATACCCTAAAAATATAACTTGGCTGCAACAATAATGAAAATTTAAGCAACTGAAGAAGATAAGCAATTCCAATTTCTTTCCTCTATGCAATTGAGCGTCTCAATAAGAGTGAACCTCACCTGCACGGGCTATGTAGAATGAAACTATCGACGATGAGCAGAGCCAAAGCATAGCAATCTTTATTTCCCTCCGTAATTAAAAAGAGAAAAACTGACATTTCTGAAGTCAGTCAAGTCGAGTAAAATCAACGGAGGCATTGAACGGCAATTGCACGCAAAATCATCCACTTCGTTTATTACCCATCAGCTTCTGCTAGAACCCTAAATTCTCGATCTAAGGACGGTCAAATGTGTATTTGGAGGGTTAGATAGACTAGATGTCTTTTTTTCCATTAATAATAGAAGAAAAAATTTGATAAGCGATTTTTCTTTCTCATAACTAATTGATATCGTAAAGTTTATTATTTTCATCCTAAGAGTCTCTATTTCCATAAGTATTTATTAATTTCATATATCTCCTAGTGTGAAAAGAAGTGATCAATTTCTTTATTCAAATATAATTTTATTTCTATATTATTCTTGAGATTTGTCATAAATTCAACAATCAAAGGTTAATTATATATATAATTCGTCAGAGTATAAAGATGTTATTAACTCTTTGATTTTCGAATAGAGTGAGTAATATTAATAGATAATAAATTATGTTGTTCTTTGTCTTATATAATGAGTTGGATGAATACCTCAAGTGAAGATTATTTTTATTATTCAAACTATTTCATTTCTTTAAGATTTTAAGAGCTACTTCAAGAAGTAAGTTTATTACTATTTATATTATAATAATTAACATTGCAACATATTTTAATTAGTCTTTGTATTTGCTAAGCAATTATATATTAAAAATTATCTATTCAAAATACGTATTTATTTTTAAATTTAAACTTTTAAATAAAAATATTAAAAAAACATAGTCGTTGAGATTCTTATTCATCAAATAATTTGACATCTTATTGCAACCTCGCATCTATTAATGAATTGAAGAGAACTATCAATTAATAAAAATTATTAATTTCTTCTTTGATGATCTTCAAGTCACTTAATTTGTGGATTGATTGATTTATAAGGATTTGTTTCCCATCATTTTCTTCATTCTTCAACTTTTATTAATTTTCTTTCTATGTTTATTCTTTTTCTTCTTTCTCCACAAAAGCATTATTATTCGTTTGAGTTTCTTACACAATCTCCTATTTTAATTTTTTCTATAGCATTTCTTTCTAAGTTGGTGACAACATTGCTACTATTGAATGTAATGTTTGATTTCTTATATCCTCTTTATTTTATTTTTTCTTCTTATGTCTAGTAAAATTTTTAATGTGACTGGTCACACTTGCATGACATGCTCTTCGGGTCCACATGAAATGATTTTGACTTGGAGAGCTATGAAATAGTGAGGTCAAAATCAAGGGACCTCATCCCCACACTTCACTTATTCAAACTTGTGAGCCCAACGGAGTAGCGATGACACAAAGACTTGCACTCTCAGTGGTGCAATGAGGTTTTGAATTGTGGTGGCTACCTCACCAAGAAGGTGTTTCTATCGTGGCACTAAATGTCTGGAAAGACACATCTTGTTTAATTTTGGCTATCTCTTCTCTTTTCTATTTCAATATTGTTGCTAGTTCCTTTAGAATTTTTTCTAATTATCTCCATAAAGTTTTATAGTGCTGTTAGGATGAAAAATAGAATTGCCTTCATAATTATTTCCTTCTTTTATTTACTTAATTATAAATGTGTACATATATACAATGGTGAGAAGAATCCCAATAAATATCTAAATAGTAGTTTCACATTAAAAAAATTTTCTTTTTCCTCTACTTTCTCCTTATGTTTATCCTCATCTTGTTGTTCTACTTCCTATTTTTTATATTTATATGTTCCTTATTTCTCAACAATGGCGGTTGTTTCTTATTGATACACCTTCAACTTATTTGTAGGTGTTTCCTCTCTACATATATTATCATTTCTTATTTTTATATTATCTTGTACAAATTATATTCTCTATTATGTGCTACAATGTAGTTTCTTTTTAACTATTGCTTCTTCCTATGTTGGCATGTCTCACCTTTATTATTTGTATTTCTCATATGTAAGATGGATTCTATAAGTTCTACCTCTAGTGATTTAGGTTTCTCTATTTTTTTTTCAAAGACTATAGTTTTCCTATTAAGGTGAGTTATGGTAATCATTTTTCTAATTCCTTTTTCCTTACTAGTTTGAGAATTTAAGAGTCTCTTATTTAAAATCTAGAAGATTCATGTGTTTGGGTGCTTAGAATACCACACATTGTATGATACTTCAATTGGGGGTGGTGAATCTAAGATTCCTATCACTTCTATTGTAGCTAGATCCTTTGATATTCCCCATTTCTTATGTAGCTTTTGTTTATTTTTATTTAGTTCTCTTCATAATTTTGTTTATGTTATTTATCCATGAATCCATAATTATGTAACAAATCTCTCTATATTGCGATAGTTAGGGAGAGTTAAAAATGCCACTATATTAAAAAGTCCTAGATCATTACTAATTTTGTAAGGTGTTTTTAATATTCAAGATACTCTTGGTTCTACTACCTCCATAAAAACATGATCCTTATCTACCATATAAGCTATATATAGTATATATTTCCTTACTACATCATAGAAATTCAATCCCTTGTCTATATATCTTTATGGATGACCTTGAAGAAACCCTATTATACCCCATTATAAGAGGTTGCATTCTTAAAGTCATTGATATAAGACTTTATTTATGTTGTAGTTCTAGAGTAATCCTTTAAGTGCATTCATAAAATAAAATTCTAAGCATATGGAAAAAGAGCCATTTTAAAATTGGTAGTGATCAAATATTCAAAGTTTTAGATAAATGTCCAAGTATATAACATTATAGTTTATAGTTTAAATATCCAAGTATATAACATTATAATCTTTACATATAATACATTATACAAGCCAATGCTTTAGGAACTTCATCAAACTTGGAAAGATTGATATTGTGATCAATAATGCCTATAACAACTATTTTATTTGGTTTCTTTCCTAATTATAACTAAATCAATCGAACCAATAAATGTATAGCTTTATTGAATACAATCACGTATATTGAGAGAAGATTAATCCCTAAGCCTTAGATAAACAAATTCTTTTTCAAAGCTCCATCTTAAATTCAAAACTTATGAAATCCAATACAACTATTTTTTTGATTTCTAAGAATAATTTCCGAAACTATATTCCTCTCCTCAACAAAATCAACAAACATTGATTTGTCACCAATCATGTAAAAAGATGTTCCTTGGTCTAAAATATATCCTTTGTAACTTAAAGTACCCCTTCCATGATTTGGTTTATAATTATTTTTGTTGTTCCTTAAGAGGCAATTGCCAAAATATTATGATTTTAAGCTAGGTAATCTTTTCCCTTGTTCTATATAGACTTGCTACAATTTATGCTTATATTTAGCCAATAGGATTTTTCTAGGTGGGCAACAACCCACCAAAAGTGTCTCATGCATGTCGAAAAGGCTCTGATGCTGAGTTTGTTTTGATTAATTTTCTATTGGTGGGAATATTTTGGGGTTGCTGAGCATGCTTGTTTATAAAGTAATATGTTATTTAAAACCATTAAATTCATCCAACTGTCACCTCAAATAATTTGATGGAACCATATGTTTTTAAAAAGACCCACTAAATACTAAATTGGTACATTATTTTGTCGTTCAACAAAAACACTTACATTTACCTTGATTCAAATAAAAATATCGATTTGTTTAGTAGGTGAGAAGATTCTCATGTAGGCAAGCAGACCTTCCTATAAAGAAAAAAAACATTTGACTTGTTAAAATAATAACATTCGTTAAGCCTATGCATGATAGGGACATGCCACACCAATGTTTACATGGTTTTTAGAAGATTAAAACTTACTACGCCAATGTTTATTGCCTCCATAAAAAATGTCTATGCATTTCACAATTAATGAAACATGGCATCCATTTATTCAGTTAAAGTTGATTTTGGATCTAAAACAAATTTTTTTTATCACAAATAAATCTTTCGAAAACAAAATAATTGACTTCCAATTATTTATTTGATTTTTATGTCTTTTCTTAGGAAGGAGTTTAGGAAGAGTTTACTAATTCTTCTATTTATTTTGTTTCCTTAAGAGCCATTCTCAAAAGATTCATTATACATGAGAAATAAATTATTTACAATCAAATTTAAATCATCTTAACAAATCTCACTTAGCAAGCCATCAATGCTAGATGATTTAGCATTTTTTAGAAAGTGCATAGCCTTGAGAATATCATCTTTGTTTAGCTTATTAGACTCTTTATTGACATTTTTAAGGATAATATTCTTACACATCTCTTTATGATATTTTATTTCCCACATTCTCAATGATTCTGATAGTTCTAATATTTTTAACAACATTTGTTGGGCTTCACAAAGTATTATTAGTTTAATTTAAGATAGTAATGCTTATAGAAAGATTAAAAATAAAGTCTAATTTTAAATCTATAGATAATTTAAGAATTGAAATAATTAGAAATAAATATTGAGATTTAAATTTTTTTTCATAATCTTATTTTGCAAGCACATCTAGTCAATAGAATAATTATGTCAAAACAATGGATAATTTAAAAATAAGTTGAAAACTAAAATCTAAATTAAAAAGAAACTTTCTATTATTATTTTTTATTATGACTAGATAACACATAATTTAAAAATAAGTTAAAGACTAAAATCTAAATTAAAAAAAACTTTCTATTATATATATATATAAAGAAACAAATCTAATTTAAAAAGCAACTTCCTACTATTATTATTTATTAAATGTAAAAAACAATTATATTTTTAAATCTATATTTTAAAAAACTTCTAATTAAAAAAAATATGTTTTTAAATCTATATTTAAAAAAAAACTTATATTTTTATTTTTTTTGTATGCAAATCATTTCATATTCTAAACAAGGCTCTAAAATTTATATTTTTAAATCTAAATTTAAAAACTTCTATGTTTTTCATGCAAATCATTTCATATTCTAAAATAAGACTAAATTGCAATAAATATAAACCATATGAAATTAATTAACCTATGTTAAGGGTAAATATTTGTAAAAATTGATATCTCTCAACGTCATCTACATAAATTTTATTTATAGAATATAGGTATGCTAGTTTATAGTACACATCATTGTGTCCTGAATTTCTCTCACTATTGACTTTACGTTCCATTTCATCTTTAAAAAAATTAAAAAATAAGATCGACAAAGATTTTTAAAATGATTTCTTTAATAAATATCTATAAACCACTCTTACCTAAACATTTTGAATCAAATTTACGCTTGCCATCAAAGACCAATTTCTTCTCACTACTATTAGAAACAAATATTGAAATTTAAACCTTTTTTTTATGATATTATTTTCCAAACATGTCTAGTCAATAGCACACTTTATAGTACACGTCTTTGTGTTCAAAATTTCAAACACTATTGATTTTACCTTCCATTTCATCTTAAAAACAATTTTAAAATAGAAACGACAAAGATGGTTGAAAAATTAAAAAAAATAAATAAATTTCTAAACCACTCATACCTAAACATTTTGCATCAAATTTAAGCTTGCATCATCCACACAATCCTAGGATAGACGCTACAAAGACTGCGTGTATTTTCTCTCCGACGACCAAGTCATTTCGCAGAAAGCTTTCTAATATATATCTTTTCAAGTGTATTTAGGCATATGCACTCACTGGTTTAGCAATAGTTTAGCGTTAATTTACTCAGAAGGAGCTCAAATTGTCAGACATATGCAGGTGAAGATTCATTTCACAGAGCTCAAATTTTCAGATGTGTAAAGGTCCATTTGCACCGTCCCGTACAAAAGAACCAACTAGAAATTTGAGCATCTTTTAGGGATTTTTTTTTGGGAAATGACTCTTATTTGATGGCACTAACACTTCAGAAATTTCTGATTATAATTCTCTCGGAGATTCTTGTTGCTGTCCTTGTTGCTTTGATTTTTGCATTTCTATTCTGGCAGAGGCGTCGGCTAAGACCGACCCAGAGGTGTGCAGCTTCGTTGGATGCACTGCGTCCGCAAAGGTGGGCCCAAAGGTTCACTCACAACCAGGTGAAGACCGCAACCAGCAATTTCAGACATAAGTTGGGGAGCGGCGGATTCGGCACAGTGTTCAAAGGAACTCTACCAGACGGTACGCTTGTAGCCGTAAAGAAACTGGAGAGTTCAAAGCAATGTGAAAAGCAATTCCGAGCGGAAATCAACTCTGTGGGAATCATAAATCATCCGAATTTGGTGAGGCTTAGAGGATTTTGTGCACAAGGATCGCGAAGGTTACTGGTTTATGATTACATGCCCAACGGCTCTCTAAATTCTTTTCTTTTCACCAATAATTCGAAACACCAATCGAAGATACTGGATTGGAGAACCCGATTTGAGATTGCATTGGGTACTGCAAGAGGATTACTTTATCTCCATGAGCAATGCAGCGATCGCATCATTCACGGCGACATAAAGCCCGAAAACATTCTGCTAGATAAGGATTTTACTCCCAAGTTGGGGGATTTTGGCTTAGCAAAGCTTGTGGGTAGAGATTTCAGCAAGGTGGTAACTGCTACGAGAGGAACGAGAGGATACTTGGCTCCTGAATGGCTCTCTGGCCTTCCCATCACTCCCAAGGTTGATGTCTACAGTTTCGGCATGACTCTCTTGGAAATTATATCTGGCCGGAGAAATCTGGACCTAAATGTGCAAGAATCAAGTAGGTACTACTTTCCAGCCTGGGTTAAAGAGCAAATTTGTGAGAGAAACATGATAAATATTGTGGATAAAAGGATTGCAAGTGATGCAGATGTGGAAGAGGTGAGAAGATCTGCCCTGGTAAGTTTGTTATGCATTCAAAATGATGAGAAGGCCAGACCGAACATGGCACAAGTGGTGCTGATGCTTCAAGGTAAGACAGAGCCTCACGCCTCACAGATTCCAAGCGTGACCAACCAGCGAGTAGAAGACCGACGGAACACTGATGGCGATGGCGATTATAGCGATACCGATTGCATTGTTTGAAATTACATGAGCGCTTGGTCAAGCTTAAATAATGTCCGTATATGTTATTTTCGTTTCACTTGTTTGGAGAGCCAATAAAGATGTAGGAGAAGAAAGTAGAGTTGTTTGTTTGACCTTGGGTGTGAGAGAGTGTGATGGAGTATTGTGATTTTTTCTTAGGAGGAAAAATGAAATGTATGAGTCCCTTTCTTGATGTAAATTTTTAATGGTAATGGTATTGAATTTAATGTTCATTAGTTTTGTACACCAGCAATATATTAACATTGATGAAAGAGGAAGAAATGGATTATCTTATTCAGTTTAAGAAGTATATGTTGAATGAAAGGATTTTAATGGTTTAATAAGCATATGTTAAATGAATGGATTAGTAATCATTGTTTTTTTTAAATAAGGTTGATATGTTTATATGTTTAAAGGTGAAATTTATTTATTCATGTCATTTTTTCATTAGTTTTAGATCTACTTTTATGAAGTGTTCTAAATATAAGTGCATATTAACAGATGACAAATTCTTGTTGCTATTTTAGTCTACTCTGTAATGATTAAATATATGTTTCACATTCATTAGTGATGCAAGAGCACTTAAGGTTTAGTCAATGTGTCAATTTGGTGTTTTGATTCTTAGGAGTTAGGGTTAGGTCTATTTTGATTCAATAAGGTCCGTTGAGACCATTTGTAATGTTATTTCATGTTTTTGGATCTATTTGTCAAAACTGGAGTCATGATTTTTAAATTTGTAAAGTTGCTCAAAATGTTATCATTTTTGTTATCGGGATAAGCTATACCGATAAGATGTCATTGGGATAAAAAATTGTCATTACTGTTATCAAGATAGGTTAAACCAATAAGGGTATCATTATTGTGGTTATTGGGATAGTTTATACTATTGATTTTGCAAAATCTTGTTCGGTCGACTTCGAATAGTTATTTCGATAAAGTATCAATATAGGCATTAGGATAGTTAACCCAATATGCATCATTGTGGTGGAAAGCTATCATCGAAATAACTAATCCAATAAGGTTGTCATCACGATAATTTACACTATCAGGATTACAAAATGTTGTTCAGCCGACTTCGATGGGTTATACCGATAGACCTTCAAATGTTTTGTTCGGCATAAGCTATACTGATATGAGTGATATCAGGGTAGGTTGTTCTGTCGAAATTACATGAAATGTTTACTTCGCCTTGAAGAGTTATTATGATGAGCGATCAAAAAGTTCATGATCGAAGTTACTAATCTAACATCAGCACCCAACATTGATTTAGCATATCGACATTGCTATTCTGACACCTGTGTCCAACAGCGACTCATTAGTTTTTGAATTTGAATAGTCATGCAATCCAATGGTCACAGTGGGAAAATTCAAGTTTGGTATAAATTGTATGAGCAACAAGTAGAGAATGAGAGGTAGAGAGAGAGAGAATTGGGGAATTCTACAATGTAAACTCGGTGTTTTAAAAAAAATAAAATTGAAATCATTGGCTTTGTGTTGAAATCTTATTTTCTACAATTCGCTCTGTTTCTATTTTTGCTCAATTTTTGTATTTACATATTTCTATTTGGATTCAAACGATTTAAGTGAGCAAATGTGGGTGTAGAGTGTGTGTTACCTTCCACTGCCAATGATTCGAAATTATGAGTTGTTAAAAAGACTCTACAGATTATGTTCATGAGATTGCCTGGTAGCGAGGATAGCTAGGGTTCTAACAGAATTTTGACTGTTCTCCCTGACTCAGTTGTTATGACATCTTGTATTGCTAATTTGATGAACCTATAAGTTTGTTTCGTTGAAATTTGACTGTTCACTTGTAGCAGAGAGTCTCTAAAAAGGGTATTCTGTGTTTTGAATGTTGTAAGTTTGTAGAAAGGGGTTTTGTATTGCATCAAGCGGTATCATAGCAAGGGAGTAGATTCGTTGAAAGGAGATTCTAGAAGTTTGAAAGAAGAGTGAGTAAGTGATTAAAGACAAGATGCCTCCTAAGAATGTTGGTACTGCCAGAGAGTTGCAAGAGTTGAGAGAGAAGAATACAAGGCTGCAGGAGTCCTATAATGTTGTGTTGGCAAGGCTTGAAGCCTTAGAGTCTAATCAAAGAAGGAATGTTTATTTGGGAGATGTGGGTGAAGAAGAAGAAGTAGAAGGAGAAGAGAAATTGGACCTTGAGGAACAGATGACAATCAGACTTATAAAAGTAGTTTAAGGTGATAAACATAAGGTGAAAGTTGAATTGCCTATGTATGGAGGTAATTTGGATGAAGAAGAGCTTCTAGATTGGATTGCAGCGATGGACAATCACTTTGAATGTGAAGATGTTCCTAATGAGAAACATGTGAAGATAGCAAAGACAAAGCTAAAAGGACATGCATTATTATGGTGGGACTGTGAACAAGTTGAGAGGAGAAAGAGAGGTAAAGAAAAAATAGTTTCTTGGGACTGGATGGTTGCTAAACTTAAGTGTAAGTTTCTTCCTAAAGATTATGAAGTTCAATTGTATAAGAAACTCCAAGGTTTGAAACAAAAAGAGTTATACATCAAAACTTATACTGATGAATTTTACAAGTTGAGCATAAGATCAGGTACGATGGAAGATGAGGTTGAAAAGGTTGGTAGATACCTGGGTGGACTTAGATTTAACATTCAAGATGAACTAGTTGTGGTAAATTCAAGGATAGTAGATGAATGTTTTCAATTGGCCATTAGAGTGGAATAAAAGATCAAGAGGAGACAAGATAAGACAAATAGGGGTAGAGGAAAATTTTCTACTTCAAGACAATCAAATGAAATCCAAGAAGATGCAAACAAGAGTCAAGAGAAAGGTGCAAATTTCAGAGGTAGAGGCACAAGAGGCAGATTTGGTGGAGGTAGGAGTTCCAATACATTTTCAAGTAGGTGCTGTAATTGTCAAGAGTTTGGACACCGAGCATTAAAATATCTTGAGAGACAAGGATCTACATCAAGTGGTGAAAGAAGGGGTGAAAAGAGAGTCCAAATTGTGCAGGAAGATGAAGGTGAAAGTGCCAGCCCTCCAAATTATATTGTTGCTCCAGAAGTAGGTGAAGCATTGATGCTGAAAAAAACATTTTTGAAGGAATCTAAGGAGAAGGAGATGACTCAAAGAAGGAGCTTGTTTAGGACCACATGCAAATGCCAAGGTAAGTTTTGCAAGGTAGTAATAGATTCAAGTTCCATTGATAATATGGTGTCTAGAGAGATGGTAGATAAACTGAAACTAGAAATAATTCCTCATGAAGCACCATATAGAGAATCTTGGGTAAATGATAATCAGTCACTTTTGGTAAATGAACAACCCTATATTGATTTTTAGATTGGATAATACAAAGATAGGGTACTTTGTGATATTTTACCCATGGATTGTTGCCATCTAATTCGTGGAAAACCATGGCAATTTGATAGGCAAACACTTTATGATGGTGGAAGGAATACCTACACCATTGAGAAGGAAGGAAAAATTTTTGTATTAACCCCATTGCAAGAGACTGAAGAAGAAAGTGGCAAGGCAACAAAAAATATCTTGGTTGGGAAGGAGGAGTTGGTGAAACTAAGTGAAGATGAGTCAAGAAAAGTTGCAGTCACTCCTATGTTTGGAGATACCAAGTTAGAATTTTTACAGATTATTTCAGTCAAGGATGACAGAGATAAGGTTTTGGTACCTAAAATAGACCAAACAAAAGCTAAAGATCAGGTGTATGTGCAGCCACAAGGTGGTTGGAAGGGGGATAAATCAATCCTAGTTGGGACTCTAATTTGTCCTATAGCTGAAAAAGAAACTGATAAGAAGTTGGGTTCTACAATAACAAAGCATTTTGGGTCTGTTAAATATGGTGGATTGGGAGTTCTAGTGATAGAGAACCTGAGGCATAAAGGAAAAGTGATCGGACAAGGAGCTAGGAGAGTTTGGCAAGAATCAAAGGACAGATATGGCAAGCATGAAGCAACTGTGATGATGAAACTAGTTCAAGGCACTCAAGTAGGGATGATACCTCAAAAGGTCAAAGATGGACAAGGACAATCTGGTTTCCAAGGGACATGGAAAATTTTCAAGCTCTGGTGTTTGGTGAAGGAGCACCTAAGGTTTAGTCAATGTGTCAATTTGGTGTAGGAGTTTGGGTTAGGTCTATTTTGATTCAATAAGGTCTATTGAGACCATTTGTAATGTTATTTCATGTTTTTGGGTCTGTTTGTCAAAATTGGAGTCATGATTTTCAAATTTATAAAGTTGCTCAAAATGTTGTCATTTCTGTTATCGGGATAAGTTATACCGATAAGATGTCATTGTGATAAAAAGTTGTCATTACTATTATCAAGATAGGTTAAACCAATTTAAGGGTATCATTGTGGTTATCAAGATAGTTTATACTATTGGTTTTGTAAAATCCTATTCAGCCGACTTCAAATAGTTATTCCGATAAGGTATCAATATGGGCATTGGGATAGTTAACCTGATATGCATCATTGTGGTGGAAAGTTGTCATCGAAATAGCTAATCTGATAAGGTTGTCATCGAGATAATTTAAACTATCAGGATTACAAAATGTTGTTCAGTCGACTTCGATGGGTTATACCGATAGACCTTTAATTTTTTTGTTCAGCATAGGCTATACCAAAATGAGCGATATCAGGGTAGGTTGTTCTGTCGGAATTACATGAAATGGTTACTCTGCCTTGAAGAGTTATTCTATTTAGCGATCAAAAAGGTCATGATTGAAGTTTCTAATCCGACATTGGTACCAAACGTCGATTTAGCAGATCAACATTGCAATTCTGACACCTGTGTCTGACAACAACTCATCATTTTTTGAATTTGAACAGTCATGTAGTCCAACGGTCACGACGGGAAAATTCAATTTTGGTATAAATTGTATGAGCAATGGGTAGAGAATGAGAGGCAGAGAGGGAGAGAATTGGGGGAATTCTATAATGTAAACTCGATATTTTTTTAATAAAAAATTTGAAATCATTGGCTCTGTGTTGGAAGCTTATTTTCTACAATTCGCTCTATTTCTGCAATTTGCTCAAATTCTATATTACATATTTCGTTTTGGATTCAAATGGTTTAAGTGAGCACATGTGGGTGTAGAGTGTGTACTACCTTCCATTGTCAATGATTTGAAATTATGAGTTGTTAAAAAGACTCTGCATATTTTGTTCATGAGATTGCTTGGTAGCGAGGATAGCTAGGGTTCTAATATAATTTTGATTGTTCTCCCTAACTCAGTTGTTATGAAATCTTGTGTTGCTAATTTGGGGAGCCTATAAGTTTGTTTCGTTGAAATTTGACTGTTCACTTGTAGCAGAGAGTCTCTGAAAAGGGTATTCTGTGTTTTGAATGTTGTAAGTCTATAGAAAGGGGTTTTGTATTGCATCAATTAGCATCTATCTAAAACCATATTCAATGCCTTGTACAAACTTCCTCTATGAGGGTAAGTTGTTCACAAAGGTGTATAGATAGTCTTAAAGATCATGATATTCACTTTCCTGAGGATCTATAGATATATTCAATGATCTCAATAAGTATATGTTGCATAAAGTAATTATTATCAATTTATGACTGTGTCCAAAGATCAATGAACAAATTAATGATTATGGTATTCAATTTTTGTCTTTGTCTCAAAATTTATTACCCCCTTACATGCTTTCAATATACAAAACATCTTTAATAAGAGGCTACTAGAATTGGTACAATATAATGCCTATGTAAATAAGTTTTCTTGTTTTATGAAATTTTATTCACATGTTATAACTATATAGTCACAATTATTAGAAGAATATATATTGTTGGATATTGGCTGATATGTTGTCATTGATGTCAACATATGTGAGGTCAATATGTGTTTCAGTGTTGTAGTCAGATTGGTTGAGTCAATTGAGCCTATATGTTGCAGATGAGTTGATGTGGTTTAGTGGGTTGTGAGATACTTATCTCTAGTTGATTCAGATGTAGTTTCAGAGGTCCATATAATTATTTGATCGAGTTTTGTAGTCCGATATTATGGTTGGTTATTCAATTGTTCTATATTGACAGTTTTCGTGAATCCATTTGTTGTGCTTTGGAATTGTAATATCTTTGGTTGTGGATGTGTGGGATGTGTTTTGGAAGTTGATGTGTGTCCTCAGTTTGAGTGGTTCATGATATGAAGGTCCACAAGAAAATCATTTAGTTTGACAGTTAGTTTTGTTGATGTTCTTGAGTTCCAGTATAATAATGATGATGATTATAGTAATGTGAGATGTTCTGGTTGTTGCAGTGTGATTCATGTTGGCTTATGGATGTTTCTAGATTGTGTGATATGTATATTGGTGGTCTACATTGATTTTCATGCATTCGGTGATGTTCTTCTTGTTATGTGATATTTTCGATGATGTAGCATGTTGCAGATGATCGAGGCATAATTCTTGGAGGTGTTTCATATTTGTAGTGGTTGTTTAGGTCCAAACTATGTCTTAGCTGACATTGCTTTTGTCCGCATGCATTATTGTAGCATGTGTGATTATATTTTTGTAAAATGTAGCGTGTGGTGAGCCAACCTTGAAATATAGGTTGATGACTCGTATAAATAAGAATTGTAATCATTTGTGAGAGGTATCTGCATAGTATCTACAAGTAAATGTGAATGTGTGTGGTTGATTAAGTGTGCGAACAAGTGCTTGATCCTTCATAAATGTGAAGAGGTGAGTTGTAGAGCAGATCGGACAGTGATCTTAACTGAAACTGTACTCAAGCATGTTGAGATTCTATTCCATTAGTTCATGATTCTCTGGATGCAATCCAAATGCTTTTGTAAGTCAGTGTGACTTTCTGTATGGTAGTGAACCTTCCCTAAGGGTTGCAGCCCTTCTAGGTTTTGTAATTTGGGCAATCCTAGGAAGTGTGTCTAAATGAATGTGCATTCTCCATTTTAATATTTCACTTACTCCTATCAGGGTATTATCTCATTGTGGGTAGGTTCCCATCGTGGTTTTTCCCTTAACCGATTTTTCCACATCAAAAATCTTGGTGGTATGTGTGCATTAATGTGGTGTTGTTTAATGCTTTAAATGTTCATTATGATATCTGAACTACGGTTTAAGCTACAGAAGTTTTTGGTGCAAACTAATTCACTCCCCCCCCCCTCTTAGTTCGCTGCATTGTTGCCAACAATTCGTATCAGAGCTAGATCCTCTGGAAGAAGATGGACTGCTTGAGGAGATCTGGGATGGCAACCTTTTATTTCAAGAAAGATAGTCTCAAGTTTGATGGAACGAACATCATTCTTTGGAAGAGCCAGATGCAAGTTCATTTGAGATGCATTGGAGAAGAGTATTGGAAGATCACTAAGAATGTCTATAATGTTCCTCAAAATGGTCCTTGTACTCTGAATGAGATAAAGGAAGCATAATACACTATTAGAGCCAAGGAAGCATTATTGGGTGCCTTGTTAGATTTTGAAATGACTAATGTGATGGATCTTGAAACCGCTTATGATATTTGGGTAAAGTTGGAGACCTTGCATGAAGGTGACAATCATGTGAAATTTGCTAAGTTGCAGAGCTTGAAAGGAAAGTATGAGAACCTGAAGATAGGTTAAGACATGAGAATATTACTTCTTTTATGCAAAAAGTGAATGAGCTTGTGTGCGGAATCAAATGTGTCGGTGGCTTCCTTGAAGAATTTGAGATTGTTGCTAAAGTATTGAGATCCTTGCCTCTTGCTTAGAAACATAAGACTGCTGCTATAGATGAGATCTGAATTGTGACAGATGTGACAAGAGATATGTTGGTTGGTAAACTTGGTGCTTTTGATTTGAGTGAGTTTGGTGACCCTCTTCCTAAGACTGATTCTTCCTTCAAATCTACTGTATCTAAGAAATAGAGATATGATCTGGGAGAAAGTTCTACAAGAGTATCCAGATATGAGAAAGAGATGAAAGAGATGGAAGATGAAGAAAAAGAGCTTGAGGAGATTGAAGCACTTATTGCCAGAAGATTTCCTAAAGGTGTTGGTAAGTATGAAGGAAAGTTACCTCTTAAATGTTTTTCATGTAATAAGATAGGACATTTTGCATCAAGGTGTCTAGAAAGAGATAAAAATCCTAAGAAGCCATTTAAGCCATATAAGCTTAAATATCAAAAGAAGTGTTATTATATTGTTGATGAAGGTATGATAGATGATGACTCTCATAAAGGAAACTCAGGAGATTAATTTGTGTTCATTGATATCAGAGAAGATGATCCGACAACTACAGATTCTACAAGCTGTATTAATGAGGAGAAAGCCCTAGCTGTGAAAGTTGAGGAGAAAGATGAATGGATTATTGATAGTGGATTCTCTCATCATATGATAGGTGATAAGAATAAATTTATAAACATGGAAATTTATGATGGTGGCTTGGTAAGATTTGGTGATAATAAAGCCTGTTTAATCCATGGTAGAGGTTCTATTTCTCTTGATGGTAAGCATAACACTGATGATGTCTTAAATGTTGAAGGTTTAAAGCATAATCTTTTGAGTGTTGGTCAAATGGTGTATAAGGGATACAACTTTCAATTCAAGAATGACAAATGTAAGATCTTGAGTAGCTCTAAAACTAAGATTGCATCAGGTACTAAGACAAAAGGTAATATCTTTCACTTGAATGCTGGTGGTAAAAGTTGCTTGATTGCTTAGATTGATGAAAGTTGGTTATGGTATAAAAGAATGTGTCATGTAAATTTTGATTGCATGGTTAAGATAAGTTCTACTTAGGAAGTGAGAGATCTACTGAAGTTAATAAAGCCTTCTAATTCAGTATGTAAGGAATGTCAATTAGGGAAGAAAACAAGAGTTACATATAAGAGAAAATAGTATAATTCGAATGGTTTGTTGGATCTTGTGTATACTAATTTGTGTGGTCCTTCTAGAGTGAGAATCTTGCAGGGTGATAGATATTTCATGTTGCTAATTGATGACTATTCAAGGATGATGTGGGTTACTTTATTAAGGATAAGTTTGAAGCATTGGAGAAGTTCAATATTTTCAAAGCTAGGGTTGAAACATAAAGTGGATTTGAAGTTGAAGTGTCTGAGATCTGATAGAGGTGAATAATTCACTTTCGGTGAGTTTAATGCATACTATGAAGAGCGTGGAGTTAAGAGACAGTTATCTGCTCCTAGGACACCACAACAGAATGGTGTTGTTGAGAGAAAGAATAGAATAGTACAAGAAGCTACTAGAACCATGATGATTGAGGGAAATGTGTCGCACGTGTATTGGAGAGAAGCTATGAGTACTGTAGTATACACTCTTAACCAGGTAAATATCAAAGGTGATACTGGTAAGACTCCTTACAAGTTATGGTTTGGTCATGCTCCTACTATTAGATATTTCAGAATTTTTGGAAGTAAATTTTACATTAAAAGAGATGAAGATCTTGGAAAGTTTGATGCTAGATGTGATGAAGGAATTTTTCTTGGTTATTCAACTAGAAGTAAAGCCTACATGTGTTATAATAAAATATTAAGAAAGATGGTTGAATGTGCTAATGTAAAGGTTGACAAAGGTAATGTGAGACAAATTAGATCTTGTGGATATGACTCAGATGTTGAAGAAGTTAGTATAGATAAAGGAAAGCAAGTGCAGAATAAAGTTTAGGTTGATCCAAAAAATATAGAGAATCAAGGAGAAGTTACAAATGCAAATGTAGATGAGAAAGTTCAAGAGCCTAAAAATAAAGGAAATCCTAAGACTCCCAGGTATGTGAGATTGAATCATTCGGAGAATCAGATTATTGGTGATAAGAATAGAGGTGTGATGACTAGGAAAAGACTTGCTGAAGAAATTTGTCTAATTTCTAAGATTGAGCCTAAAAATATTGATGAAGACTATAATGATAAGAATTGGGTTAAATCTATGGAAGAAGAACGTAATCGGATCAAGACAAGAACAATACATGGGAACTTGGTCCTAGACCCAAGGATAGAAATGTGATTGATACTAAATGGATTTTTTGGAATAAGATGAATGAATAGGGTGATGTTGTCAGAAACAAAGCTAGACTTGTGTGTAAGGGATATTCTCAAGAAGAAGGAATTGATTATGAGCATGCTTTTGCTTTGGTGGCTAGAATTGAAGCTAACAGATTATTTCTTGCATATTCTACTCACAAAGATTTCAAAATTTATTAGATGGATGTTAAATCAGCTTTTCTTAATGGCAATTTGGAAGAAGAAGTCTACATTGAGCAACCAGATGGATTTCAGTTGACAAATGAAACAGACATGGTTTGCATGTTGATGAAAGCATTGTATGGACTGAAACAAGTCCCTAAAGCCTGGTATACAAGATTAGATAAGTATTTGATGAAGCTTAAATTCAACAAAGGTTTTGCGGACAATAATTTGTATCTCAACATTGGTCAGAATAACATTTTGATTGTTGAAGTCTTTTTTGATGATATTATTTTTGAAGGAAATGACTTCTTGTGTAATAAATTTGCTAAGGATATGTAGAATGAGTTTGAGATGTCTATGATTTGTGAAATGAAAATCTTTCTAGGATTTCAAATTACTTTGTTGGAAAAAGGTATTTTCATATCTCAATCTAAATATGTGAAGGAATTGTTGAAGAAATTTGTCTTTGATGATTCTAAACCTGTTGGTACACCTATGGTGACTGGATGTAAGCTAACAAAAGAAGATGAATCTCTGAAAGCTAATCAAACCAGATATAGATCTATGATTGGTGGTTTGTTGTATTTGACACGGTCTAGACCTAATATTATGAATGTTGTAGGCCTTGTTGCTATATTTCAAGATGATCCTAAGGAATCTCATGTTATTGCTATTAAAAGGATATTCAAATATTTGAAAGGGACAATTGGTCTTGGTTTGTGGTATCCTAAGAATGACGACTTTTCTTTGAGAGATTTTACAGATGTTGATTGGGTAGGTGATGTGGATGACCGAAAGAGTACTATAGGTGGTGCATTCTTTTTGGGAAAGAAGTTGGTATCGTGGACAAGTAAGAAGTAGAATGCTATCTCATTATCTATTGTAAAAACTGAATACATTGTTGTTGCCAACAATTGTACTCAGGTAATTTGGATGAATAAAATGAAAAAAGATATGGGAATTATTTATGATGAGCCTATTGCTATATATTATTACAATTCAAGTTATATTAATATCTCTAAAAATCTAGTACTGCATTCTAAGACAAAGCATATATCTGTCAAGTATCATTTCTTAATGGAGAAGGTTAATGAGGAAGAAGTCAGATTGGAGTATGTATCTACAAAGGAAAAGATTGTAGATATTTTCACAAAGCCTTTGCCTAAAGATACTTTTCCGTATCTCCGAGAGAAGTTAGGGGTGATGGCCCCTTTTTATGAGAACTAAGATGCATGGAGTTGCATCAATCCGGTGAGCTTCACAGAGATATCTTGTGATCTGGATTGATGAGTGGTGGATGGTACTCAGAAGGAGTAGTCAGTGTTGTGGTGTCCAGATCTGTTTGCTAAATCAAAGGGAGAGAGAATCTTGATTTATGTACCTTTGTCATTGATGTCAAAGGGGGAGAAGAGCATGTGAAAAATCTTGAAGCTGTCTAGGGTATTCAGCAGAGGATGTTGTGATATTGGTCTACGGGGGAGTTGAACTTTCTGAGATTGATTTCTTTCTTTGTATTGATTATTTTTCACATTCACATGTTTCCATCAATGCCAAAAGGGGAGATTGTTGGATATTGACTAATCTATATTGTCATTGATGTCAACATATGTGAGGTCAATATTTATTTTAGTGTTGTAGTCAGATTGGTTGAGTTGGTTGAGCTTGTATGTTACAGATGAGATGATGTGGTTTAATGGTTGTGAGATACTTGTCTCTATTTGATTTAGTTGTAGTTTCAGAGCTCCGCATGATGATTTGATCAATTTGTGTGATCTGGTATTATGATTGGTTATTTGGTTGTTTTGTATTGGCAGCTTTGGTTTAAATTCATTTGGTGTTCTCCAAAATTGTAATATCTTTGGTTGTGAATGTGTGGGATGTGTTTTGGACATTGATGTGTGTCTCAATTCGAGTGGTTCATGATTTGGAGGTCCAGAAGAAAATCTTTCAGTTTGACAGTTAGTTATGTTGATGTTCTTGAGATCCGGTATAATGATGATGATGATTCTAGTAATGTGAGATGTTGCGATTATTGTGGTGCAATTCGTGTTTGCTTATGGATGTTTCTAGATCATTTTCCATGAGTATTGGTGGTTCATATTGATTATCATGCATGTTATTGAAGATTTTATTGGTCCGGTGATGTTCTTCTTGTTATGCTATGTTTTTGGTGATGTAGCATGGTGCGGATGATTGAGGCATAATTCTTGGAGGTGTTTCATATTTGTGGTGGTTGTTTAGGTCCATACTATGTCTTAGACAACATTGTTTTAGTCCACATGTATAATTGTAGCATGTGGGATTAAAATTTTGTAATATGTAGCGTGTGATGAGCCGACCTTGAAAGATAGGTTGATGACTTGTATAAATAAGCATTGTAATCATTTATGAGAGGTATATGTGACGTATTTGCAAGTAAATGTGAATGTGTGTGGTTGATTAAGTGTGCGAACAAGTGTTTGATCCTTAGGAAGTGTGAAAAGGTGTGTTGTAGAGCAAATCAGACAGTGAGATTAATCAAAACTGTACTCAGGCATGTTGAGATGCTATTCCATCAGTTCATGATTCTCCAGATGTAATCCAAATTATTTAATTAGTGTGACTTCATGTAAGGTAGTGACCCTTCCCTAAGGGTTGTATTCCTTTCGGGTTTTGTAATTTGGGTAGTGAGCTCTAGGCAGTGTTCCTAAATGCATGTGCATTCCCCATTGTAATATTTCACTTACTCCTAATAGGGTATTATCTCATTGTGGGTAAGTTCCCACCATGTTTTTTTCCCTTCATTGAGTTTTCCACACGAAAAAGCTTGGTGTTATGTGTGTATTGATGTGGTGTTGTTTAATTATTTAACTGTTCATTATCAGATTTGAATTATGGTTTAAGTTGCAAGAAATTTTGGTGAAAACTAATTCACCCCCCCTCCCCTAAATTTGATGCATTGTTGCGAACATATATGTGTATGTGCTAGATCATGAGGGGCCAAAAAATGGCTATATCCTAATAAAGTCCTGATTGATAGGCTGATTGAAAAATATCTATAACTTTCAAAGGGTATCACATTTTATGAATCCAAAACATGTGTCACATTCTATGCTTCATATACTATAGGATTAGAATAAAAAGAAAAATTGAATTTCATAAAGTTTTGACCAAGTTAAGGTGGTCAAACATATGAGTTTTTTATATTTTAAAAATATGTAGTAAAAAAATCATAATTAAATATTTATTTCAAAAAAAAACCAAAAAATATGTGTCACATCTAGACATGAGTCTTCTACTTATATCTAAAATCTTATAAAAAAATATTTTGATTTGATTGTGGTTAAGGTGGTCAGACAGACAACTTATTCTTATCTTTTTCTTGAAATTTTAGTACTACTGCATTGAAATTTTAAATTTTCATGAAATAGAATTTATTTTTTTCAGAAAACAATTAGTAGCTTAGAAACTACATTCAATTTTCTACAGGTTCTATTCTTACATATTTTTGAAATAATGTTGGTAACTTATTCAAATTTTTATGTCAAGTTTCCTAACTTTGTTTTTCTAATTTTCATTTTCACTTAAGGTCTTGTTTGGCCCACCATGATCCTACACATATCCATATATGGATCTTAATGTATAAATAATTACTACCTTTGTAATAACAAAAGCCAAAAAATATTTTGAAGTGTAATGATATGAATGAGAATATGAATTAATTTGCTATTACTTCTGCTTTGAATCATTAGTTTTCATAATTATATTAAGATTTAAGAGTCTATGTATGATGCACTTCAAAGTTAATAAATCACTTATTTACCTACACTACCCCATGTTCATACATTAGATATTAGAAAACAACTTCTTAGATTGTATAATGATCAAGCATTTTGTAATTAACATTTTATTTAAGATTATTTTACCTTAGAAATTTTCATAGGTTATAAATAAAAGGTTCAATACCTCATTGACAATAAAATTTCAATTAAATTGGAAGGGATTAATAATATTGGTAATCTATTGGTGTAGATTAGTAATATACATCGATATATTTTTATATCATTCATAAAATGTTAGAGCATGTGATATTAATGACATGATGATGATGTAGAACATGAAGCCCTAATACTTGAGAAAGTATTTATGAAAAATGCTGATTTTAATGCTACGTCTTCCTCTCCTCCTTTTTTACCATTGATTATATTTTTTAATGAGGATATGTCATAAAATAATTAGCACACTTTACCATACATTGAAGGTAATGATGAAAAATAATGACAAAAAATAAAATATAGGGACTCAAAAATGTAATCCAATACTGATCTATACCTTACTGACACATTTTCTAAGCTAAGGAAACAAGAAAACATGAAAGGTAAAAGGAATTCTCTCATCAATAATTCCTTGTTGGACTTAATCATAAGAAGTTGAAACTTAGGGGTCAAGACATAGAGTGGCTAAGGGTCCAATGGACCTTAATGATGAGAATTAAGCTAATTGGGAGGATGCGATGCTATTGAGATCTTTATCCCCATCTTTTCGGCATGCTTCTAGGAGTAAGCCTATCCTCAGGGTGGAGGATGTAATGCCTAGCGAATTTTTATTTTGTCATCATTATTTTGATCCATTGTTGATATTGTACATGATATATTGGATTGTGCGTACCACCATTCTTTTATATTGGCATCCATGTGGTACAACCCTTGATATAGTTATAGTATTATGTGGTGCATACAATTTTAGCAACCCTTAGAAACCCTATCAAAGGTGAGTGTGTTACAAATATTTTCCCAAAAGGATTCAGAAATAGTTTCATTTAGGTCAAAATTACCCTCATCGTACACTGACATGGTATGGTCCTAAAAAAGTGAACTTTAAACAATGCTTTTTAGAAAAGCTTATCGAAACTTAATTTGTATCATTTGAGTATTCAAATAAATTAGATATTTAGAAACTAGACTTTGAGAACTACATTTCCTACTTTTTCCAAGATTCATTCTTTAAGTGCTTCAAATTTTTAGGTCAATTAGGATAAATTTTGAAAAACAAGGAAAGCACTTCCACTTTTTGGCCAAAAAGTGGACTCAACTTCTAGCACACGCTCATTAAATAGAAAAATAACCAAAAAATGACAAGAGATAATACAAAAATAATGTCATAAAAGACTATAATAAAACAACAATAAAATTTAAAGGGAAAAAGGAACTATAAAATTTTTCTAATAAAGACTAATAAATATATATTAATATGATTAAATTAATTATATAAAAATTTGTTGATGGTTGTTGTTGTGCCTTTCATGTTGGAGTTTGTTCCTTCAGTGGTTGTTGGTTGTGTCTTCGTTCTTGGGAAGGCTTTTCTTCTTTGCCTCTCATTTTTTGTTCCCCCGCTCCTTGGTATGGGCTACCAACCTCTTCTCATGCTACGTGGTTTGGGCCCCTTGTTGTTGATGTGGGGTGGATGTTGAGAGTGGTGTCATTTTCTCTCTTCTTTGCATCATGGTGGAGGTTCTTGCAACATTTTCTTGGAGTGGGGATTGTTCCCCTTTTTGGTCATGACGCCCCCCTATTTAGGATCTTCTTGGTGCTCTTATGGGCCCTAGTATGTACTCTTGCTCTTATAGATTTTTTTACTCTTAGCGTGGGATTTATTGTAGGGTTCTCCATGACATGTAAATGTCTTCTGTGATGAAGGTTTTTGTTCTCTGGTGGGCTCCTTTGATTGGTTCTTAAAGGACAGTGTATGGGGAAATCTGGGCTCTCTCTTCCTAGAATGTGCCTTTGCACTATCACATTCCCTCTCTTTGGAGATTCCTTTTGAGGTGGATTTTCTTCAAGGTAGGCTAGGTTTTTGGGTATATGCAGGTTGAATTTAGTTTTGAGGAAGATGATATTCTTTTTGGTGTTAAATTGGTGCTGCAGGTGGTGGGTTGGTTGTGGGAAAGTGTTGAGGGTTGGTTACCATGTGGGTGCTTAACCAAAGAGGACCATGTTCTCCTCCAACTTGCCATTGTGCTTGCTCCAGTTCCTCACCTAAAGTGATCACTCTCTGCTTGGGACTTTTCTTCTACACCTACTAGCCCTTACCCACTTGTGTGGCCTCTTGAGGTGGCCATGAGCTTTTTCAATATATTATTTATAATGATTAGTCTCCTAAGATCCTAATTTCTAATAGAATTTGTCAAGACGTCAACACATTGTGCAAATTTCTACACATCATGATCTCGTCTAACTAATATCTTCCAAAATCAAACTAAAATCTACTAACAGTTCATTATTATCATTTATGAAGTAAAAAACATGAAATCTGGATCATTGGTTCAGTTATAAATGCACTAGGCATAACGCACAAGTGTGAAATTGACACAAGGTGCAATTTGTGACACTACAATACTAATAGGCAATTTTGAACAAATTTTATCAGAAACATAAAGTCTAACAAAACTAAACCTTATTATATATTTTGTGACATATTCAATGGTAATAAATTGATAGATTGCATCAACAATACCATGAATAATACTCTCATCCCAAAGCTCTGGAAGGAGCTTTGAGAGATGAACCTAGATAGGAACATTATTAATCTTGATAGTGTAAAACTAGTAGACAATCTTTTAAAATGAAGCAATGCATTACCAAGAAACCAAGGACCTCAATACAGAACTTTGGTGTGCCCATCAATTATTGGAATGAGAATAGAAGGAATGTGTTTCTCAAAGACATCACCTAGACTAATCCAATTGCAAGCCAACATTCATCATTGCAGATGCTCTACCCACCCACCCATCAAGAATATAAAGAATAGGGTCATGTAAGAGGTGCATCAAAATGAGAATGTGAGACCACTAAAGAGTGACCTCCCCAATTTTTCTACTCTTGCAACACACTTAGGAGAGGAGGAGGGACATGAGGGAAATCTTCAATAACAGTCTAATTGGTAGAAAAAGGAAGGGGGGCCATGTCGCAAGAAGGGACCCATTACACATGTCGTCCTAAGAATAGAGAGAGATAACATACTCAACCTAGCAATACGGCTAAAGGAAGAGAAATGTTGGCCTCACGAAGGAGGTCTAGCAACAACCCTCCATCATCCTCAATGACTCCAAAGGCCTCCTCATCCATACCATCCTCCAAAATATATCCAAAATTGTCAATTATGTGATGTCTTATAAAGGATTAAGAATAACTATATTTGAATTGATTATATTGGTAATATATTGCTTCAAGATCTAGAGGTTAGTTTTTTTATTAAACGGATAACAATATGTCACCTATATTTGTGTTTCTTCATTTTTATTTATATTTTAAACTAAATAATTTTCCTTACTACACTACTCACGCATTTGATAGTCTTGATTGATATTCTAGAAACTAAAGCGCATTCGTCAAATTTATCTCCGTAATTTTCTCGGTCCCTCACAATACACTCTTCGAGTCACATATGCGACAAAAAAATGCTCCCTAATGCTTTTACGGTGGTCACTTTTCAAACCCTCCCTAATGCTTTTCAAAAATGCTTTCCCTCTAAATCCATTTAAATATAATGTTGTTTTTTATTTTATTGTATATATCATATTTGATTGCAGAAATAGACAAACTTCTTGTAGATCGAAGCAAATGGTAACCACAATTTTGGCAGGTATATGTTTATGTTCAATTGGAACTTAAATGCCAGACAGTGCAGGTATGCTTGATGTTGGGATTAAGGTGTTTCAATGATCTTAAAAGTTTCAAAAGTGGATTTAATTTAATTAGTTTTAATGGTCTTATGTTGCTGATTTTAATGATTTACTCTTATAATATATATATTCAAAGTGTGATCAACAAGCATTGAGGAGAGAGGGAAATTGTGATACTTGTCACAAGAAGGGAACTATGAAGAAGAAAAATTCTTTGGAGCTCCTCAAAGTTCCTTCCAAGCGACATGTGGCAATTACTTCCTATTATTTAGCACTAATTTGGAAAAACATTCGATGGGATCATATCTTCCACGTGAATAAACCTGGAGCAAAATACAAAATTTTATTTTGGCAAAAGACTTGATTTTCTTGAACACCTTGCATTTGAGCAATAAATAATATTTGCATTTAATATTATTTGTGCAAGAGTTATCCAAAAAGGAGTTTCCATTTATGTGTAGCAAATTCATTGAATAAGGATGCTTTCGAGAAGGTTGTTTTTGCTCATTTGCTTTCCTTTTAATTGGCATTGAAGAGCTTGGCCAACTTTGTTATCATTAGGAATTCTGCTCGCGATGTCGTTTGCTGCCCTAAGGCTATCTGCGACTGTTGTTGTCATCGCCGCTATCCTAAGGATGTCCACTACTGTGAAGCCGTCTACCCTTAGATCAGCTGGTGATGTCGTCCAGTCCCCCATTTCCCCTAGTGCGGCCGGTGAGCCAGGTGCTATGTATGGGAGCTCTGCGGGGGTTTCGGATGGTGATACGGTGCTTCCAACTCCCTCTGCTGCTGATCAGGGTATCCGTGGCTTGGGACCTGTGGCTGTTTCTGTTTGCAAACCTCTGGTTTTCAAGGTGTTTGCTGATACTGACATGGAGATCATCCACACTTCCTCTGTGTTTGAAGCTCATGGTTTGATCTATAGGTTTCGGGGTTTTTGGCCAAGCCTTCCTCAGTTGCACACTTGGATTTCCCAAAGCTAGGAACCGATCATAAAAGGTTCAGTTAACATTTTTCCCTCAGCCAAGGGTTTTTTCATTGCTAAATTTGAATATGCAGAGGACAGATCGAAAATCTTAGGGATTAATCCTTTCAGCTGGGAGGACAAATATGTTTTGATGGTTAAACCCTGGTTCTCAAGCTTTAATCCATCTATTGATTCATTTAATGAGATTCCTATTTGGGTTAGGCTCCCCAACCTTCCCCTTCATCTTTGGATGGATTCTCTGCTAGAGGAAGTGGGGGAGGCTTTAGGCGAATTCTTAATGATTGATAAGAAATCTTACCAAATTTATCATTCTACTTATCCTCGTATTTTGGTTAACATTGATGTCTCTAAAGGGCTTCCAGCTGAGTTAGAGATTGAATCTTCCTTGGGATCTTGGGCCCAACCACTCAACTTTAAAGGTATCCCCTTTAGATGTCGAAAGTGCTTCCAGACTGGACATGTTGTTGCAGGGTGTGAAACAGATAAAAAGAAAAAAAGATCTGCTTCTTGGTGGAAAGGTGCATCCTCTGAACACTATTTTGTTAAAAAGAAAAGCTTCTCCTAGGTGGTGGCACAGGTTCCTCAGACTGAGGGTACGCCTCTTGTTTCTGATGTTGCCTTGCCTCAGGAATGTGTGGATGCTTGCGGTGGCATCCCGAGTGATCGTTTGAAAAATGATGGATCTTCTTCTTCGATGGATGACCCTCCTGCATCTCAGATTGTTGTTGGATCTTCTGTTGTCTCTGCCTCTCTAGATGTTGGCTTTGTTCCTCCTGATGATGGGAGGTTCTCTATTCTAGACCCATCCTCTTGGCAAAAGGCTGCTGCTAGGGTTGAGAAGGATGGATTACTGTTAAAAGTAAAAAATCTAAATTGTCCCAATCCTCTTTTGATATGACCCTTCGATCCCATAAGGGTAGGTCAAATTCTTGATCCTTCCTGGTTGGGTTAGGGTTGCTGGTTTTTTGTAGCCTGTTGGCTTTTGGTGGGGGTTAATGTTGTTCCCCTTCTTTTGATTGGCTGGGCCAAATCTCTTTTGTGTTTTGTTTCTTTGAGTGGTCTTTCAAGTTTATCCTTCGGTTTGGGTTGCAGGTCCTTCTAAAACCTATCTTGTAGAGGGTTTATGGTCCCTTTAAAACTTGTTTTTACTTAATCAAAAACTTTGTTATCATTAGTGGGTTGTAGCCTGGTTTTTTGTGCAAATCCTTTTTTAGTAGGAGCTTTTGTAGGTAGAAGTTTCTTAGCCTAGTTATAGATCTAAGATGGCAAGCCCATCTAGAAGGATAGAGATGGAGAAATTCAATGGTGGCAATTTTGGGCTTTGGAAACCCTAAATGGAAGACATGGTTGTTGATAGAGACTTGTGGGACTAAGCCTCAAACAACAGGGTAAGATGCTTGGGATACATTGGATCAGAAAGCAAGGGTTTGATAAGACTTTGTCTAGCTAACTTTGTGCTCCTTAATGTTCATGAGGGGAAGACTATAGCTACACTTTGGAAAAAGCTTGGTGATATTTATCAAGGGAAATCCTTGGTAAATAAGCTCTTTTTGAGGAAAAAGTTGTATTCTTCGAGACTGGAGGAAGGAGGATCTGTATTCTTCGAGACTGGAGGAAGGAGGATCTGTTTAGATCATATGAATGTTTTTAATATTTTAGTTGCACAACTAAGCTCTATTGGTGTAAAAATTGATGATAAAGAAAGATGTATGCTCCTATTGTGTTCTTTGTCCGATTAATGGGATCTCCTTGTAATGGTTATTGGAAGCACAACAACCACTTTCAAGATGGAAGATGTGGTTTATTTGTTGTTGTTTGAAGAAATGCAGAGGAAGTCTTCTAAGATGGCTAATGAGGCCCTTTGTGGAATATCAATAGAGAAAGGCAAGAAGAAGGACAATAAAGGCAAGTCAAAGTCTCCAAGGAGATCCAAATTCCCTAGTAAAAAGTCCAAGGCTAAATGTTGGAACTGCGACACATCCGGTCATTTATAGAAAGCTTGTAAAGAGGAGAAGAAAAAGGAAAATAGGAAAGCCTCTAATTTTGATTCCAACTGATCCTCTCGAGTTGATGCAGATGTTTTTTTCATTGCTTTGGTAATCCATGCATCAGAAGATGTATGGTTGATTAGATTAGGTGCTTCCTTCCACATGACCTCTCACAAGGGTTGGTTCTCAAAGTATAAAGATTATGATGGTGGGAAGGTGTACTTGGGTGATGATTCTCACCTGAAGATTGATGGCCATGGAAGAGTCAAGATTTGATTCCTCGATGGTAACGTGAAGGGGATTGGTGATGTATTGCACATTCTTGGTTTGACACAAAACCTTCTTTATGTTAGCAAGATGAACAATGTGGGAATGAAAATTGTTTTCTTGCAAGGTGGATGCAAGATGACTAGAGGTTATGTAGTGCTTGCTAAGGGTGTTCAACTACGCACTCTGTATAAGCTAGATGCATGCATGGTTTACTGCAATAGTGCTTCTATGAATTCCAAGAAACGGGCTTCAAAATCTTCATCCTCATTGTAAGATCAAGAAGAGAAGAATATTGTTGTATCAACATCTAATGGTCATGCTTTTTGGGTACCTAAGGGTGCTAATGCTTTGGAGATGAAGCTCCCAACTAAGAAGACAATGTTGTGGCACCAAAGACTTGGCCACATAGGTAAAAAGGTCTTGTGAGCCTTGAAAAATAAGAGCTTTGTTGAAGGCCTTGATGATTCTAATCTTGAGTTTGACTTTTGCAAACATTATATATATGGAAAGCAACACCGTGTTTCATTTATTCTGATTCTCATAAGTAATCTAGGTTTTTCAACTTGATGTTCATTCTAATGTGTTTGGTCCAGTTAATATGCCTTATTTAAATAGATCTGTGTACTTGGTTTCATTCATAGAAGACTACTCTAGAAGGACATTTGTTTATTTCTTCAGAAGTAAATCTGAATTTTTCAATCGATTTAAGAAATTTAAATCCTTGTGTGAAAATCGGGTTAGTGGGTCAGTGCAAGAAGATGAGTCCACTTTTTGGCCAAAAAGTGGAAGTGTTTTCCCTAATTTTCAGATTTTGTCTCATTTGAGCTTAAATTTTGAAACACTTAGAGATTGAATCTTGGAAAAAGTCAGTAATATAAAACATAGCTCTTTGAGTGTACTTTCCAAATATATAATTTATTTTAATACCCACATAATAAAAAATAAATTTTTAAATAGAGTTCTGAAAACTATGTTTTAATTATTTTCTCAAACCGTTTTGGGAAATGGTTTGTAACACATTGAAGATTGATGAGCATATTTTTCTGTATTTTTTTTTCTAATTTTTTTTTTAAATTAATTTTTTAATGGCCATAATTATCGTTTTAAAAATTTGACATGTACGACCCACATAATTTGATGTAAACTTAACATTTTTTGATTTTTTTTTTTTTAAATACAAAAGAATTTTGTGTAGATTGACGACATATAATTTTTTTTCCAAAATTTTTTAAAATAAAAAAGTTATTAAATTAACAAAATTAGTTAATATTTCAAATTTATTGACCCGATTTAGTATAAATTAAATGAAAAATATTTAAAATAATCAATTTTTAAATAAATTTACATATTTAGAATATAGAAAGTATAATCTGAAATGGGTTTTAATTTCGTATAAAAATTCTCTGATTAGAGGCGCGTAAACTATTTCTGAACTTCATATTTGTGCTTTCATTCATGGAGATTTGAATTTGCAGGTCCATGTCTCAGGTGTGGCCATCCTAGGCCTATCCCGGGCCTAATCCCGAGCCAAGTGGCGGGTTGTGGAATCAACTTCCACAAAACGGGCACCCGTTTTCAAACAAGGGCGGCTTGTGGAAAAAAAAGGAAAAATGCCATTTAGAAACGGGGGCCCGCTTTTAAACAAACGGGGGCCCGTTTTTAAGAAACGGGGGCCCGTTTTCAAACCCCCGTTACCTTTCGGCTTAGGAGCCCGAAGCACAAACGGGGCCCCGTTTTTTGAAAACGGGCCCCCGTTTATAAGAGCGCATTTTCCAATGCGCGAACTTCCGCGAATTTGTGACTCATTACGTTGCACTTGCCCTAGTAGGAAAATTAAGTGCTCAAGGATAGAGAACAATGGTGGTTTGTGTGAAAATCGGGTTAGTAGGAAAATTAAGTGCTCTAGAAGTTTAGAGAATTTTGAAGAGGAACAAGATCCTCAACCTCAATTTTTGAGGAGGTCTACGCATTTGAGGCAACAACCTAAAAGATATGGTTATTCACCATAAATGTTTGGTTATTCATTGTTAGATTCTAGTTGTATTTTTGCTTTAATTGCTAATGTTGATGAGCCTAGGACTATTAAAGAGGCAATGGGTATACATGATGTAGATTCTTGGATGGAAGCCATGAACAAAGAAATAGTTGCATTGAAGAAGAATGCTACATGGGATCTGGTACCGTTTCTTGAGGAACAAAAACCTATTAGTTGTAAATGGGCGTTCCAGAAGAAGTTGGGTCTAGATGATAATATTGAGAAGCACAAGAGAGCTTTCAATAATGATACCAAATAAAGGTATCTATCAAATCTATCCAACACCATCTTCATGTTCTCTTCACATCACTCATCCTTGGACATATTCCTTGATCTTTCTTGACATCAATGACAACATATGTACGGCAAAAAAAATCACAAGGCTCATCACACAAATTTTAAGTCATTTATCTTCAACACCAATGTACTATATTACATGACTTTATAAAGCCTTTATTTTTTCCAACTACTCAAACCACTAACTACCAACTACATATAACTAATAACTAACTAAAACCTTGCATCTAATAAATAACATTAACACGTTAATTTGTTTTTTATTACATAATCTATCCCATGCATTACTTAATTTACAACACATACCTTATTCCAAATTTGACATTATATTTTTATACCTTTACATTAGGGGTGTTATGCCTTCTCTATAGTATTTTAGCTTGCATTGTCATATTTTTACATTTGGGGTATCATGCTTTTCCCATGTTCTTTGTGCTTTAATTTTTGTATCCTCAAATTAGGGGTTGAAGGTGCAGCATACCTTTCCCATTTCAAATGAGTTTCTATTGGTATATCACCCTATCATTTAGGCATCACACCTTCCCCTATATAATGTTGTGCCTAAATAATTATACCTTGGATCTAAGGCTACCTCCTTTGAGTGTGGGAATCTTTCCCTACCCACTCTTTTTCTATGATAATATTGCTTATCATTTTTGTATTTGGGATCATTTGAGACTTCCCTCCTCAACAATGGATTTCAATGATCATCCTAGCCCATGCACTTATCACATATTATTGGATACACTTTACTTGTTTATTAAACAATACACTTTATTGCAATAGTAATAAAATGTGTGGCTTCACTGAGTAGTAGTGCTTGTAGGTTGTGTGTTTGTTGGATTGTTGAGTTCATGGGTTTGAATGTGGGAATAATGCCTTCAAGATTGAGGCCCCTAATAGTGGTATCAATAATAAACCCAATGAGAATATATCCCCTTGTAAGTGGTTTTTTTGGGCTTAGGCCAAGCTTAGAAATCCGAGTTTACCAAAGAAAAAATAATACTTATAATTTTTGTACATAAAATAAAAATTTTAAAAATCCAATTCTTGTTTACGATACAACACACGGTCTGAAATGGCGGTGATCCAAGTTACATTATATATTTTTTTTTTCACCAAAATTTTACATTTTAGTCAAAAAGTTGTACATTTTATAATTTCGTAAGATCAAAATATACAATGATTTGTAATTTTTTTTATAATAAAACTTTATAAGTCCCTTGGTAGTAGTAGTAGACAAACATACCATATTATCTCTTAGCTTCAAGCTTTGCTACAGACAAGTTGATTTATTTCTTTATGAAAAATGCCTATGCTTTGAAAACCCTTTAGAAAAAATTTCATACATAAAATTCAAAGAAAGACCTACTCATCAAACATACCAGAAATTCAATCAAGTAAGATTCCACAACAGCATAAACTCTTACGTTCGTATTGATTTCAAAATCTTTGTAGAGTAGAGTAATAGGAAATGCATTTGCTCAAAGAGAGTCCATCGAATGGTCTATTTTGTTTACCATAACAAAATAGAATGCAAATTCTAGTCGATGTATTGACAAGAGAATGATACACAACTTGTCAAAGAAGTTAGAAGCACTTTCTTAAAAAGAATTTAACTATAAAAGCATCTGAGATTAAAACTTCAGTGTTAAAAGCAAGTCATTGAAGAGAACCACAAACTGGTGGTTCTTGTGATATGTATTTGGTTGTGCTCTTGGTCACGTGGATCACCTGGTTCTGTAACTTAAAATTAATCCATTTATTTTGAGTGGATGATAATGTTTGTCAATAAGCCCTTTGTGATAGTTGATCTCCTTCAAGTAATACCTCCATAACGTTTTGGCAAGAACATAGTCCAATCTCCATAAGATTGTTTGCCCATTCTTGAAATGGTGGAAGTCAGTTGAATCTATAATAGTTTTTACTCAACAAATTAAAAAATGGTTTTGTTTTGAAAATCACCATATTGCTTATAGTTGTCGTTCATCCTTTTGGTTTTGGTCTCCTTCAAGTGAGCATTGCCCAAGCTCCATAAGAACATAGGCCATTCTCTTCTCAAAACGATGGATGCCAATAAAATCTTTCACAATGAACTTCTGCTCAAAGATTTGGAGCTGAAAGTGGTGACTGTGGAAATCACCATACGGTATTACTTAACAGTCCTCCCATTTGTTGAATCCTTTCCATTAATATCACCAGTAATTTCCACAAGAACATTCCCCATTCTTGAAATGATGAAAGCGACTCAAGTCTCTAATAATTATTTCTCGTTCAACAATTCTGGAGATAAACTTCATGGCATGGTGGCAATCGCCACAAATGCGAAGATTCTTTATGATTCGGATAGATGTACCAGGGCATTTAATATTCATAAGCCCAAAAGCAAGAGCCAGCTTCTCACTATGACTACATAGGATATGCTCCTTTTCTTCCTCCTCCACATCTTGCAACACAAAGTTTGTATTGGGCACATATCCTGCCTCTTTCATTTTCCCGGCCAAATCCTCTAATGTTTTATAAATTTCTGCTGATTGTGCATGTGCTCTGTCCTCTACAAGGAATGCATGAACCTTTTTCTTGATCTCAATCCAGGCATATCCTGGCATCTTTGTCGCCCTCTTGTCTTTCATTATTGCTCTTACCTTTTCTACACCATCCCACCTTCCAGCTGCAGCATAGATATTTGACATCAGAACATAATAGCCAGCCTTCTTGGGTTTCAGGTCATAGAGATGTTCTGCTACAAGCTCTCCCAACTGTATATTTTGATGAATTCTGCAGGCACCAAGCAAGGCACCCCACACATCATCATTTGGTTTTAACGGCATATTGCCAATGAAATCATATGCCTCGTCCAAGTGCCCTGCTCGACCAAGAAGGTCTACAATGCATGCATAGTGCTCCAACCCAGGTACAATGCAATAATCTAGTTTCATCCTATCAAAGTAACGCCAGCCTTTCACTACCATGCCTGCACGACTGCAAGCAGATAGAACAGCGACAAAGGTGACACTGTCCGGCTTATATCCTAACGCAAGCATTCGATCGAAAAGCCTAATTGCCTCATCAGGACACCCATTTATACTATAGCTAGAAATCATTGCAGTCCACAAGGCCGGATCTTTATGCGCCATTGTGTTAAATAAGTGAAGTGCAATCTTCAAACTCCCACATTTGGCATACATGTCTATCAGGGTACTGACCACGAAAACATCCGATTCAAACCCATTTCTTACAACTGAATTGTGTACTTCCTTACCTTGTTGAAGAGCTACTAGGGCGGTGCAAGCTGGAAGAACACTTATGATAGTAACAGCATTTGGCTTGACCCCTGCCAGCTGCATTTTGTGGAACAACTTCAAGGCTTCCCCACTCTGTCCATTCTGGACATATCCTGTGATCATTGCAGTCCATGATACAACATCTTTTTCAAGCATTCCGTCAAACATTTTGAGCGCGCACTCAATAATGTCGCATTTAGCATACATTGCTACAAGTGCGTTCCCCACTTGTAAATTCAAATGCAGTCCACTACTGAGTATGCAAGCATGAATCTCCTTACCCTTATTGACATCTGAAAAGATTGGAAGAAGGCTTATGAATGTCACTGCATCTGGTTCGATCCTCGTCTTCATTTGAATGTATAACTCCAAAGCCTTGATTCCCTTCCCATTCTGCACATAACCTCCAACCATAGAGTTCCAGGACACCGTATCTCTTTCGGATGGACACATTTTGTCAAACACTTTGCGTGCATCTTCTACACGCCTGCATTTCGCATACATGGTAATAAGGGCATTCGCTGTAAACAGATCGGATTCCAATCCACATGTTATTGCACGAACATGAACTTCCCTGCCTTTCTGCAGAGCAGAAATTGCAGCGCATGCTTTGAGAACGCAGGGGAATGTAAAATGGTCTGCTTCTTGTTCATTCTGCATTTGGCAAAAGAGCTCCAGGGTTTTGTCCCAAAACCCATTCTTGGAATACCCAGTAATCATTGAATTCCATAAAAATACGCTTTCTTTGGGAATTCTGTCAAAAACCAGGCGTGCATAATCTACACTCTGCCGCTTTCCATACGCGCTTATAAGCCTAGAACCCAATATTTCATTTTCGGCGAGTCCCGTCGCAATAATCTGTCCATGGATTTGCTGCAACTGTTTGATATTGGAGCATGTTTGAAACAGCTTAAAGAAAGAATGCATTATGTTGTTCTGTGTCCATGCCTTGCTCTTTCTCTTTCTCTTGCTTTAATGTTTGTGTGTTTGGGGATGGTGTCGAACCCGAGGCTGCGAACAGGGCTAGAAGTATTGTCATCTTGCACAGCATCCATGAATGAAAGCTACTAGGAATCGTTTTGTAATCATTTGGGAGCTGAGCCGCTCACTGAAATTGTAAAACTTAAGTAGAATTTACACAGACGATTTGGAAGATGAAAAAACAAACCTAAAACAAGATTTGTTTAGAACGAGGGTTATACCCCACACTAACAATGCATAATGTCCTTTCTTTCAACACAAATTATTGGGGTAAACCAAGTTCTTATGTCACCTTAACAGGGTTAGATCATCCTATTCATTATTATTATATTGTAATCTACACATCAATATCTTTATAATTCAGTGGTTTTCAGAAATTTCTTACGTCACCTTAACAGGATTGGATCTCCTATTTATTATTATATTGTAATCTAGACATATCTGTAGATGTATAAAAATGACCACTTTCCTAAGTGAATACTTAATATTCATTTTAACCTCATTCTTCTATTTAATTAAATGTTTTATATTCATCTATTTGATTAAATAAATTATTTAATTTATTTAATTAAGTTCACCTAAGCCTTTCATAACCTTTAATTTAAAAAATCACTTTATTTAATTAATTCCCCTTTCTCCCTTTTTAATTAAATTGATCATTTCAAGTAAATAAATCTAATTTATTTATTTAAATCCTCCACTTGTATTTAAGCAAGTTGCATCTATTTTTGTTGAAATAAAGTAATTTATTTTAATTAAAATTCCCCTCCATCCACTTGCAAAATCCTACATCTCCTACTTGCCTCTCTAAACCCCCTTCTAGATTCTTCTAATCACTTCTAAATCCATCTCCTAAATATTGTCACATCCCTATGCAAAGGGAAGTCACTTCTCAAACCCTCAAAGTCTTTGAAAACCATTAAAAGCTTTATGTCTTCAACAAGTTAACCTTCAAAGTCTTCATAACCATTAATGGTTAACTCAACCTTTTGGCATGGTTAGAGACTTTCTGCCTAACTCAACCTTCATCGAACCCAAGTGTTTCATCAAGCATTCATAGCTTTAACCTTGATTATCCCTTTAACCCTTGCACAAGAGTTTATCCTTCGAGTAAAAGCTTTATCCAATGGATGACCCTAACTTACCCTAAACCCTTACCTCCTAAGGTAACCATCATGTCTTCTCAAGCATTAAATGCTTCTTACATCTCCTCTCAAGTAGTCTCTTGTTGACAATTGTCACCATTTCATTGGTGAGAATTGTAAATATGGATTGATAACTTTCAATCCTGGCCCTTGTTAAGATTATCCAATCTTGACCATCCATTGCCCTATTTTTCCTATAAATAGAGCTCTCATTCTCTCATTTTGAGATATCCAAGTTTCATGCATCCAATCTATAGTCATTTTGCTAAGCGTTTAGCTTCTCTTTGATAGAATCATTTTAATAAGCATTTTAGAAGTAATTTTAAATATCATAGCATATCCATGTTAGACTAGTATATCATGCTAGGATAAGTTTACTAATCTTTATCTTATCATCATATTCATGTTAGTTTAAATCATTCTAGTTTCAATATCATACACATCTAGGAATGCATTCATGATAAATAAATCAAACATCCCTCATTCTTGGAGTTGTCATTCCTAAGTCACTTTGCTCAGTGATTTGAGAGTACAAACATTGACTTGAGGGATCCTGTGAGATAGAGAACAATGGAGCATCCCTTGGGGAGTTGAGCTATTCAATATAGCTCCATAACTTGCACCAAAAGTCCCATTGGTGTGTGGACCTTTTTAAAACCGATTTTTTTGTTTCCTTGCACCACTTTTCCCACACACATTTCTAGCGCCCACTGTGGGGCATAACCCCATAAAACATATCATTTTTCATGCAGGAGTAACATTGCAGATACGCAGAAAAGCTGAGCTAGCGCATTGGAACATTTTGTTAGCACATAGAAACCTTTGGCTAGTGCATCCAGTTTACTATTTAGCGCATAAGACCCTTTCATTAGCATATTTGGCATTTTAGTTAGCGCATAATATTCTGACTGTCAATTGTAAAATTATAGCGTATTAGGAAAAAAGACTAGTGCATCTAGTAATTAGTTTAGCGCATAGAGATCATTCTGCAACGCTTCTGTGTATTTCTGTAGCGCATAGGTGTAGCAGTTTAGCGCATTGATGTAACAGAAAGGCAAAATTTGTAACCGAAGGAAGATCATTTTAGGCTTGTATAAGCCCACACTAAAATTTGATTTTTTTTGCTAACTGATTTTATGTAGGTTCTAATCTTTATGTGCAGGAGAGACAAGAGTTAGTTTAAGTTTTTTTTCCTTTCTTTCAAAGAGTTGGTTAAAAAGAATTCTCTTTTTTTTGCAAAAGCTTAAAATAAACCTCATATTTTAATTTGGATGTTTAAAACAAACTTCATACTTCCTTTTGGTGTTTAAAACAAAACTTTGTCTTTTCCTCATTGCATGGTAAAAAGAACAACTAAACAAACCTTTCATTCCCACAAGTTAGGAAAAACATTTCATTTGGGGCTCTAAAAAGAACAAACAAATTTACTTTTAGCAAAGTTACGATGAACTTCGCCTTCCTTTGGTACCTAAGAGGATCAATTTCAATTCATTGCAAAATTAAAAGAACCCCATCTTTATTTTGTGCAAGGCAAAGAGGGAAAGTTTCCATTTATCGACTTTAATTTTGTTGACCAAACTTGTTTTACAAAAGTTTTGGAAATACACACTTTGCTATGAAAGGTTAAAAAGAACATCATGCTTGTTGGAGAAACATCTCCAAATAGAAGTTAGCGAATCATTGCCTTAAAGGTTAAAAAAAGATTGTTTGCTTTGTCTCGAAAGTGGAAGGTATATGCTCTCCCCTTAACTGGGTGACCAAAAAGCCACACCATTCTTTCATGCTTTCTTCATTTCAAGTACTTAAAACCTTTGGCAGACTTGCCCTCTCGAGTTGCTCTTAGAGCGCCATTTAAATGGTTAGTGAGAGGTGAACGATCTAAGTGGGAAATGACTTTATCGCCAAGTGTTTGAACCCACTATAATCAAAAGTGGAGGTTGACGAAAGTCCCTTCAATGGTTTTGCTCAGCTATTAGCCTTCTTCCATTATCTTTAAGATACGTAAAGTCTTTGTTCTAAAGGTTGGGAAGCCTCTCGAGGGAGTTTATCACTGAAGATCGAACGAAAGCCTGATTAAGAACTTTAGAAATAAAAAATTTGAGCCGAGTCAGTATCCAAACATCTTCAATATCATAGTGCAAGGGTGGGGAAGAATCTGCCCCCAAGATCACTCACCATATATCTCTCAAGATAACTACTCAATTGTGAAGCAATTCACTTTGAGTTAATTTCTAGCAAAAGGCAAAAAAACAGGCGCCCCCTAGGGGGTGACAAGGCTGTTTGAGCTGACGGAGTATCGAGACTAGTGGGCTATGATATTGATGATGACCCTTGAATAACGAGTCTATCTAATTTGTATTATTTGTTATCCAAACCTATGAAAACATTGGGGATTTGAACACATCCTCACAGAACATACATTATCTGTTTAGCATAGGCAAAATCAGTTATCTCTTTTATGTCGTGTTTTCAAGTTATTTTCATAAAATCATCCATCAAAGCAAAAAAGTGTTAATATTTCTAAAAATAGCCAAAAACAAAGCAATCAGGGCAGTTTAGCGCATAAGAGCAACCTCCTGGCACGTCTCAACCATTTTATAGTGCATACAAACCAGACCATAGTGCTTTCATCAATCAAACTAGCGCATAACCGATATCATAAAGGTTAAAATTTCATAAGCGCTTTGTGAGACCATATTAGCGCTTTTGAGCATCAGCATAGTGCATAGAAGGCATAACTTAGCGCTTTTAGTCTAAACTGCAACACATCATCAAGACATATTAGAGCATAACCTTTCTAGTCAGAAACCATTTTCAAAACTCTGAGTTAGCACGTAACATAGGCAGCTTAGCGCATAGGGAATTTCCTATTAGATCATTAGTTAGCGCATCCAGTCTTTGTTTTAGCGCATGGTAAAAACACAGAAAAACAGAGAGTAAAATAGGGATTTTGGAAAAAAATTATCACCAATCCTAAACACCCTTTTGGGCCTTTTGTCAAACTCACTAGTCAAAATCCGAACCAGATTATCAAAGAAAACAATTCCACAATCCAACAAGCATCATTAAAACAAATTCGTCGAATCTTAAACTAGCTCGAGATAAGACTTCATCTAACCAAAATCAGATAGTACCATCACATTGATCAAAGTTTCACCATCTAATGGATCCTATCACAAACAAAATACAGAGTTTAATCCTTAAGTTGTCAAATTGAGTTTCCATATTAGGAGACTCTTATCCATATCATTTAACACACTTTGTCGTGGGGGCGAACCTAAACCTCTACTTGATAAAGTAAGCTTGAGTTTTTCAAACAAAGTATCACAATCCAACATCAAAGGAAACCATTGATCATTCGTGTATGACCACTCCTCATATTTTGAGAAGAACAAGTATTCATCACAAAACTGAGTTGAAGAAGAGACAACCTAGTTCTAAAAAACTTGCAAAAAGGAATAAGTTTCTCTATATTAATCACCAACTTTTTAAATCACTTCGCGCATTCTTGCATCACATGTGATTGCATATTCAAAGCAAATCAAACGAGTTTGACAAAGAACCTTTAAGAATCAGAGCTTATATTTAGAAAGGGACATTCAACCAACGCTTAAATCATGGAGGAAGGATCAACCCCGCTTTATTCCCACAATTCTGTATCACTTATAACGAAGCTCGACTTGAACCACCAACCCCTGAGAGAGAAGAAGAAAATGAAACTCCCTTTGTAACCGAAAGTTTTTATTGAGAAACGTATTCTATCCACCAAACATCATCAAAAACTTCAATACAAATAAATGCCTGTTGTCACTCGCTCTCAAAGAAACAAGAAAAGTGAATCACAACCAGAGTCCAAGTATGGGTCGTAGATTATCCAGTCCAAGTATGGGCCATAGATTGTCCTTTCTAGGTGTCTGTTGTTTTTGGTGGTATCACTACTTGTGAGTTTCTCTATGGACCGGTTTGGCAGTTATGTAATGGGTATGGGCCCTCTCCCACATTTATTAATCAAAATTGTATAAAAGTCATACTAAAAATGTTTAAAGTGGCCGAAAATGCAAACAAAACAAGAAATTATAACCACTTAAGAAATAAGAATAAAGTGATAGAGAAAGACAAAACAACTAAGACTAATAAATATAAATTAAAGCGAGAAATTAACTAAATAAAAATCCAAACTAAAAAATATTGAACCTAAACAAAATGAAACCAAAACAAGCATTAAAATAATAATTACTAGACAAAAAATAAGAAACTTGTAACAACCTCTAATATACTAACCAACTAATCAAAAGAAAGCTTATTTACATATATTTCTTGTAATTGTCAGCAGTAACCATTACAAGTGGGTTTGACCAAATTTTGGCATACATAAAGGACAAACTGCATGTAACATTCTTATTTGAATCTTAGAATCTATTAAAACATGATGTTATTAGCGGTCATACCCTTATAACATTCATATATAATGTTCTAATATAAGGTTATAAAACCTTATATATTATATGCTTTATAAGAATATCAAATTTGAAATAATTATTATAATCTAATAACTAATAGATTATTAATTAGTTATCAATGGGGGTTATCAAAAAGGTGTGACTAGTGAAGCCACCCTTCCTCATATATTTAAGGAGGTACTCCCTCATTTGAGAGAAGTGAAAATTTGGATATTTATAGTGAGCTCTATCACTATGCACAAGAGGTATTATTTGTCATGTAGAAGTATTCCAATGTATCCCCAAATTCAAGTCAATTTTGTCATAGACTATATTTTGTAAGTGTATTAAAAAAATGGTGCTTTATGGGTCTTTTACCCAAAAGGGTTTTCCCCATGTTTATTTTGTGTAATGTGTTAATTTATGGCTGCATGATTCTTAATGCACTTTTTTTTATATATTGTTTATAATGATTAGTCTCCTAAGATCCTAATTTCTAATAGAATTTGTCAAGACGTCAACACATTGTGCAAATTTCTACACATCATGATCTCGTCTAACTAATATCTTCCAAAATCAAACTAAAATCTACTAACATTTCATTATTATCATTTATGAAGTAAAAAACATGAAATCTCAATCATTGGTTTAGTTATAAATGCACTAGGCATAACGCACAAGTGTGAAATTGACACAAGGTGCAATTTGTGACACTACAATACTAATAGGCAATTTTGAACAAATTTTAACAGAAACATAAAATGTAAAAAAACTAAACCTTATTATATATTTTGTGACATATTTAATGGTAATAAATTGATCGATTGCATCGACAATACCATGAATAATACTCTCATCCCAAAGCTCTAGAAGGAGCTTTGAGAGATGAACCTAGATAGGAACCTTATTAATCTTGATAGTGTAAAACTAGTAGACAATCTTTTAAATTGAAGCAATGCATTACCAAGAAACCAAGGACCTCAATACAGAACTTTGGTGTGCCCATCAATTATTGGAATGAGAATAGAAGGAATGTGTTTCTCAAAGACATCACCTAGACTAATCCAATTGCAAGCCAACATTCATCATTGTAGATGCTCTATCCACCCACCCATCAAGAATATAAAGAATAGGGTCATGTAAGAGGTGCATCAACATGAGAATGTGAGACCACTAAAGAGTGACCTCCCCAATCCTCTACTCTTGCAACACACTCAGGAGAGGAGGAGGCACATGAGGGAAATCTTCAATAACAGTCTGATTGGTAGAAAAAGGAAGGGGGGCCATGTCGCAAGAAGGGACCCATTACACATGTCGTCCTAAGAATAGATTGAGATAACATACTCAACCTAGCAATACGGCTAAAGGAAGAGAAATATTGGCCTCACGAAGGAGGTCTAGCAACAACCCTCCATCATCCTCAATGACTCCAAAGGCCTCCTCATCCATACCATCCTCCAAAATATATCCAAAATTGTCAATTATGTGATGATGTCTTATAAAGGATTAAGAATAACTATATTTGAATTGATTATATTGGTAATATATTGCTTCAAGATCTAGAGGTTAGTTTTTTTATTAAACGGATAACAATATGTCACCTATATTTGTGTTTCTTCATTTTTATTTTTATTTTAAACTAAATAATTTTCCTTACTACACTACTCACGCATTTGATAGTCTTGATTGATATTCTAGAAACTAAAGCGCATTCGTCAAATTTATCTCCGTAATTTTCTCGGTCCCTCACAATACGCTCTTCGAGTCACATATGCGACAAAAAAATGGAACTACTTATCAAATTGGAAATATATATTTATTGAGGATAATCATAATAAATGATAACCATCTCTTAATGTAAATTGATTGTAATATTTAATACATGAGATTTTATAGCTTATTTTTCTTACTCAAAATTTATATTATGTAAGTTTGTAACACTTTTTTTTGGTACAATATTTCATTACTCACTTGCAAGGAAATCACTATAAATCAATCAATTGACAAATGAAGTGATTGGATGATCATCAATGAAGACATTTATAATCAATATTAATTGATATTTCTCCTCAATTCATCAATTGACATGAAGTTTGCAATAAGATGTCAAATTCTTTGACCAATAAGTATCTCAATGATTAATTTTATTAGTAATTTTGATTAAAAAGTATCTCAATGATATTCTATAAAGTAAAGCGCATTCATCAAATTTATCTCCGTCCTTCACAATACGCTCTTCGAGTCACATATGCAACAAAAAAATGGAACTACTTATCAAATTGTAGAGCTGTGAATCCCTGTCTCGAAAACCCCTTTTACTTGTAGAGAACATGCATAAACGACTCTGGTTTTGTTCTTATTCAAATCTGACTCCAACTAAACGAAGACGATGATTTTGGCGCCTTTTCAATTCTTCCGTTGATTGCGCGCAATTGCCGTTGTTTCACTGGCCAAGTCTCTGACTTGACTGACTTTTGTAATGTTAGTTTTGTTCTCTATAATTAGAGAACGTAGATGAGTAAACATTTATATGTTTGGGTCACAAGGATTTGTCTGGTCTGGCGAAGCAGCATGGCTTCCCGGCAAGGAAATAAGGATTCCTATGCTTTATCGTTAACAAGATTGTCAAGATTATTTATCTCCAGTTTTGTGAGGCTAAAGGTTGATCTTAGGAAGACAAATTATAAAGACATTGAGGTGGAGTCTAAGAAGAAAAAGAAAGCTAAAGGGAGTTTAAAAGAGCATGCAAGGAACCTTCACTGGTAGGTCAAGTTTCTTTTACTCAAAAAGCATTAAATTTTATAAAAAAAAACTATTTGATTGATTTTTATTCTACATATTTTATGTTGTTTTTGTGCTACTTCGCTGCAATCTAGACTTAGATTTTTTTGGATGTTAGTTATGTTGGTATTTTTGTTTCTAAATTCTTCTATTTTGTAAGGGATTGGGACCTTATTTTCCTTTTTATGTATCAAAAACATTTCTAAATATTTTTATCATGTGTGTATTAAATGAATGTCGTTTTCATATAATATAGATATTTATAAACTAAAAGAGCTTACTACTACTGTATGAATAAAGAGAATATTATATCTTAATGTGTGCAAATTATATGTACATGTAATAATCTAATTTGATTTATCTTATAAAATGAGTTGTTATAGGTAAAGAAAGAGTAGAGCTTTGTCAAAGATCAAACTCCTTTTTAAGTTAGACTAGGCTATGTGATGAATCCTAGTCCAGGATTTGGCCATTGTCGAGGTTTTCTACTAGGCAACAAAAATCTTAGACTCTTAATCTTCCCTCCCCCCTCGTCATGAATCAATGGCAGGCATGTATGTCGTCCTTGTGCTTTACCTCCTCTTCCACCCGTGGCTGTCTACTAAAGCCCAAACAACCTTCGTCTTTCCCAAACTGACTAGTTTAACCAGTAGAAACTTGTCAAGCCTGTATTTGCAAGGGAACGTTGTATTTTGTAACGAAACCCAATCTTATAGGTATCCGCTTGACCAATCATTCATAATACATTACTGGTAGTGTTTTACATTCAGAAGTTGTGCGTATGAAAGAGCGCAGGTTCAAGAATGCAACTTCTAGTTTCATATTCGCCCTGGCTCCGCCTCCACAGAATTCGATAAGTGGGAATGGACTGACATTTATCATAATGCCCAAAAAGACACATAAGGGAGGGCAACAAGATTCATACCTTGGTTTGTTCAATTTCACAAGCTTGGGACAACCTCCAATCATCTGTTTGCAGTCGAATTCGACACAGTAAAGAACCCAGAATTCGATGTCATCAATGACAATCACGTTGGCTGGTGACCAGTTCATTCAATTAGATCTAAATGGGAGAAAGAATATTCAAGCTTGGATTGACTATGATCATCTCCACGATCAGCTCAATGCTACCATAGCTCTGGCCGGTTCACTTCGCCCGGAAAGACCACTGCAATGGAAGAAAAATTTTGAGTTTGGGATTTGAAGGTTTTTGGCAAGGTTTACAAAGGAGTCCTTCCTAGTAATGGCTTCCAAGTTCCAAGTGGCTCTGAAATCTATCTTTTGAGAGATCAATAAAGGCTCTCATAGAAGAAATTTCAACTCTTCCTAGTAATGGCTTCAAATCTATCTTTTGATTAGTGCATTTTCTTGATGCTAAACAGATTTTGAAGATGGTTCCAGAGTGTCTCACCTTTGTAAAGATATCTGTAAGTTGTTCTTGAGCCTTTACCTCAATTTTACATATTTTTTCTGAACTGAATTTCAAATAAATTAATATTTCAAATCAAAATGCTTTGTCGTACTATGATCGATAAGATTCTCAACCAATTTAATTACATACATGTTGTCACAAAAAGGTCATTGCAGGCTAAATTTGTTTCTCCCCATATCCTCTATGACTTTTCAAAACTATAATGATTGTGTATGTTAAAAAGTGACTACAATATATTCTATTTCTTTAGATGAAAAAGAAAATGTAATTTGCTTTTTTTGATCTCCATGGAACTAAAGCTAAACAAAGTGAGATACAATTACCAAATGTAGACATCTGATCTTCCAAACTTCCTCTCCAATCAAAGTCACTAAAGACAACAAGTTGATACCTTTTTGAGTTGCATAATAAGAAATACTAAAACTTGTAGTACCTTTCACATACCTCAATATCTTCTTGTTTTTCTTCATATGAATTTTGGATAGCTTAGTCATATACCTTGAAACAAGAGAAACTAAATAAGTAAATTATGGTCGTGTGAGTTAGAAACGTCAATCTTCCAACAAAACTTTCATAAGTTGTTTCACCATCTATTTTAGTAATATCTTCTCTACGTAACCCACCTTCATAAGTAGATGGAATGGATGTTGCTTTCATTCAATGGTACCAAATTTTTAACATTGTCTTTTGCATATTTTATTTGATAAATAAAAATTCTATCCTCACTATGATGAACCTCAATTTATTAGAAAGTATTGCATGAGACCTAGACCTTTCATTTCAAATTTGTTCATTATTAACAATTTTGGATTCATCCCTCATATTAAAACTACTACCCATATACAACAAATCATCAATATAAAAATCTCCTTTCTTATAGTGAAGAGTAGGCCCACTCTTGTTTCTCTTGAATTCATTATACTAAAACTATCCATTTATCCTAGCATACCATCTCTTGATGCTTGCTTGAGGCCAAACAAAACCTTCTTTAGATTGTATACTTGGTGTTATGGTTCTTTACCTTGCACTTCAAAACCCTATGTTTGTTGGACATAGAATTCCTTTTCTAACTACCCATTTATGAAGACACGTTTCATAGTAAAACCATTATTCTAATGGTTTGTTCTTTTGCTAGTGATGGAAATATATCTTCATAATCTATTGCATACCTTTGTATGAAGCCTTTTACAGCTAACTATGCCTTGCATCTTTCAACACTCCTATCAATGTTGTACTTAGTCTCAAGTAAATCCACATTGTAACGATATTTTTCTTCTCATTTGGAATCTATGTAAATTCTCAAGAATCATTCCTATTAATAGAATCTACCTCTTCTTGCATTGCTTGCACCCAAACCTCATTAGTACATGCATCTTCAAACAATAATAGTTCAAATTTAAATTGTGAAAGTAAAGTAAAATTCATTATCTCACCTCTCAAATTATCTTCATATGCTTTACTTATTTTCCTCTAATAAATGTTGCTTCAAATTCTTGTCTATCTTGGAGAAACTTTGACTTGAAGTTAGACTTACACTAAAATTAAAAGAGGTGCTACTTTATTGACTTGTAGTGCCAAAATCTAAAATATTAGTGGATTTAACTCATTCAGATTATTATCATTGAGACTATCATTAAAAATAGATTTTGACTTCTCAACATGTCTTTCTTGATGTCTCTAAACTCTTCTTGCATCAAAAATCACATCACTTGACACAGCCATACTATTACTAAGAGGATTTCACAACCTAAACTCTCCCTTCATCAAAAGATAACATATCTTGACACAAAAATACTATTCGTGAGAGGATTAGACAACCTATAGTCCTCGATTTGTTCACCATACCAAACAAAAATGTATGATTGACTTTTTTGGATCTAAATTTATTCCTTTTGACCAACTACATGAACACAAACTTCAAAATAATTAGCACTATTCTTTCTCTCATTCTAGGCTTCATAAGGTGTCATGGCAAGTGCACTAGTGAGATTTTATTTGAGAATATTCACTACTATAGAATCTACATTAGCCCAAAAAGAAAATGCTCAATCTCTTGGTTTGAAATATAACCCTTATCATTTTCACCATTGTATGATTCTCCCTTTCAATGATGTCATTTTTTTGAGGTGTGTAAGAAATAGTGAGTTGTCTTTAGATGTCACTAAGATTACAATAATCCATAAAATCTCTTGAACAAAATTACACTCTATGATTGGTCCTTAAGACCTTTTTTTTATCATCATTTTCATTTTCCACGAGGACTTTAAGATTGTTGAATACATCAAAGGCTTGATTATTTTGGTCTTAAAAAAAGTTAAAACAAACACTTTAAAGAATAATCAATAAAGTATATCAAAATGAACTAACTAAAGTTGATAATGGATGCTCCATGTGCATTGCTTTCTAAAAATTTCTCTTCTCCATGTAAAAAACAAACATTTAAAAATTGATGTTCATTGTATCTAAGATCTTGTTCAAGCTCATGTTTTTCATCTGGATTATTATTTTAGTAATGAGACATGTTCACTATGAACATGATACAAACCAACTCCATAGAATACTTGATATGATAAAGGTAAACATAAAAAAGAACGGTAATATAATATTCTCACCTCTTTTATATTTCCTCTCGATGTATATTTTATTCTAACCAATCTTAAGAATTTTAAAAAAAAAATTGTCTAAATTTTTCCATATTTTAAAATTGATATATTATTAAAAATCTTCAGATACTTCTTTTAGGTTTTTTTTTTTTTTAATTTTAATAAAGAACGAATCAATCATCAACTAAAAACTAGAGTTAGATTGTGGTCAGGATTTGTAAATGGAAATTTAAATTTTTAATCTAAATTAATTCAATAAATTGTGCTCTAGCAGTGCTCTGTTCACCTATGTTTTGGAGGTGCTTGTGACAATTCTAGTTAAAAAATTATTTTTCTAGACTACTATTAGATATATATACACCACTTTTAAATCCCTGGAACTTTCAGGTGAGCTGAACACAGGGTAGACAGGAGTTTTGTTGGTTTCAAACAGACCAAAATATTGTCCATAGCAGATATAAAAGGCTACCCGATTTCAGTTATCACACTTGGAATATTGTCCATAGCAGATATAAAAGTGTCGACTTTAGCGTCGAACAAGTTGTTATACATTAGATGCCATCAGTCACCACAGCGCTTGTCTGCAAAAATTCAATCTCTGTTGTATTTGTAGCTAAAGTATGGATAGACACTGGCCAGGAAAGGAGGGTATTTATCTGACAAAAACTTAAGTATGGCACTCATATTCTCACCAAATGTTCCCTTGGAGGGAGGAAATGAATTGTACAGCACGGACGTTGCGTGTGGTGTAGAGACCTTGATGTCGTTCTGCAAATTGGCGTTACTCAATGCCTTCTGAATATTGTTCATAGCAGGCACGAGATATGAAACGTATGCTCTGTTTGCAAAAACCTCGTTTTCCACTGCAATGTATTTGATGTGGACAGGACAGAATGGTTTAATGTTGTCATTCACCCGTTCGCTACATCCTGGTCACCTGCAATCGTTTTAAGCTCAGTGTTGTCAACTCCCACAATCACTTCTATTCAAGAATTCTTCAGGGCCTCCAGCGCGGCTTGATTTGCTTGGTATAATCTCACCTTTTCTATATTGTTTGACTGCAACAGATTCACCACCTCATCGTGAGAAGGCAAATTGTCTGAAAGCATTCCATAGCATACTCCTATCTTTGCACCATCTGCTAGACATTAAAAGAAAGGATTTATGCGTGAATATTAAGAGATTTGATTAACATGAGATAAATACATTTTACTTTCAACACAACATAATTTAGTTTATTTCAATTGAATTTTTAAAGAAAATATATGGAGTTTTATTAACAGGTCATTTTAATAAACTATTAATGCTAAACTATTGGGCAATGTCTTTAAGTTTTCAAGGAATGTCTTTTTTATGTTGGCATTAACTGTTTCTTTTTCTATTTGCTGTCAACTGCAACCTGAACCAATTCCATTGAGGGAATAATTTGTACCACTGCCTCACCAAACCCATGACTTTATAACCTTCACCTTGATCCACACTACCCTAAACAGGTTATCATTTTCCAATAGAGGCGTTGTATTGTGTTGATACTAGTAAGTTACTGTATCCCTGTACTTTTATTTTTATAATACAATTGCCCTGACAAATTTTCTCTGGCGTCTGCATCTTCTGAAGATATGATCGATGCATTGGAGATGAGATTTCTGTGTTGGATTGGAGATTGGATTGCTGCGTTGGAGATCATGATAATGATGCCGAGTCAAAGATCATATCTTTTTAGTTTTTAATCTTGTTTTTAGTTTTTTAGTTTTATGCTTTAATAAATCAGCAGTTTGCAAACTGCTATAATAAGGCTTTGTTTTTAGTTTTTTGAGTTGTCTTAGGAAATGAATCATCTGTAAAACAATTCAATATTATTGTAATTTACACATTCAATTTTTCGAATGTAATCGTTCAACTCAGTTTTGAGTAAAGTTAGTTTTTGATATGCAATAATGAAGGAAATGAAGCAGAACATGATACAAAAACAGAGTATGGAGAAAACAGAGCAGCACACAAGAAAGACAAATTTTTATTTATCAGACCATATTTTCCTTCTTCCATTCATCTCACAAAATGATTACAAAATGCCTCTTTTAATGGAGGTCTTAGATGTTTCTAGAATGGGCAGAGGTAGCTGGAAACTTCCAGAATTTTGCATATAAAATAATGTTTTAAGACTATAGATGGTACGGTGGACAGGTTGGAGTAGATGTAAGTCCTGCTAATTCTGTAAACATTTGTGCATACGGAGCATGTGGATGGGGTAGGTGAGATTAGACTCCAACACTCCCCCTTAATCTCAACTACCAATATTCTATCCATTCTTTTGTTCTTTCCAGCTTTCTTCAACTATCTTTCCTTTTTGTCTGTGATCTCTTCTTTGGTTTTCTTACTAACTGGTTGTTGCTACAGCTACTGCATTTTTCAGCATTCACAATGTGTTCTCTTTAACTGATATCCTCCTCTGATTTTCTGATTTCTTTCATCAACTTCTCTTTCTTTCTTGTCCTCCAATTTTCTTCAACTGCTGCTGTAGTCTCTCAATCTCTTTGATTTGAAGTCTTCAAAACATCATACAATCAGTAGTTGCCTTGCTAGACAATGGTTTCTTTTGGCTGAAAACATTTTTAATCCCTTTTGGACATTCAAAGCTTTCATTACTTCTATTGTTCTTCACATATGAACATTTGTACAATCTTTTGAACATACCTGTGAACTTTTGCCAACTAGGTCCATAGGTCCATCCACAATCCATTTTTATACAACCTGGTATTGATTCTTTCTTCCAACACATTTTTTCAGAATGATTTCTTAAACCACAAATTTTACATGGATGTAAGTCCCAACACATTTCTTTTGTGTGTCCTTCTCTATTGCAATGAGAACACCTAATACAATGGCTTTTATGCGTTGTTTTGCTTGAACTAGTAGCATCATTTTCTTTTCTTGGGACATATCCAAGACCTTCATACTTTGGCCTCATTATAGGCTCAATAGGCTCTCTAATTCTTTGTTCTTGTTTTCCCAATCCTTGACCTTTATAACCCATTTTCTTCATGATTTTTAAACCAATATTCTTATCATCACAACTAACATAATGTGTAAACACATTCTCATCTTCTTTCTTGCATTCTTTATCACAAACAGTTTCAACTAAATCACCTTCACTAAATGATGAACACAAATCTTTTGTGTCACATGAAGCATTACTAACTAGTGGTTTTAACTTCAAACATTCATTCTCTTGTTTCAGATTTAAGAGTTCCCTTTTCTGTAAATTGTTTTCTTCTTCTAACCTTTTTGACATTTCTTCCAAATCATCAAACTTCCTTTTGACATCATCAAATAACTGTAATTTCTCTTCTAATTCCTTATTTTTATCTTTGACTTCATTCAGTTCTTTTTCAAGATTATAATTTTCATCTAACAATTCACATTTTTCCATTTGCTTCTCTTTTAAAAGACATATCATTTCTAAAATTTTCTTATTACATTCCTTCAATTCTTCTTTTAAATCATTTGTTTTCTCTTTCTTTACTCTATCAACTTTTCCCATTGAAACAAAAGAAATTTAAAGTTACCTTGTCTGATACTTGACTATGTTTCTGCTGCTGCAAATCGCCTCTTTTAAACAACTTCATGCACCTTCACAGTCTTTGAATAGAAATTTTCCCTTTTACTAGTAAATCACCTCCTTCAAAGCTTGGTGTCTTGAGTTCAGCTTCTTTCTATGGCAACCCCCTTTCCATCAAAGATGCAGCCTTCTCTCACTTTTCTAAAGACAACCTCACATTACATGCTGCCAGCAGAGTTCTACTAAATACAGGATTTTTCAAACACAAGCCTCTCAAAGGGAGCAAACACAAACTCAAAGGAGCAAACACAAATGGATACCAGTGCTACCATTACTATATGCATGGTGACCATTATCTCTTAACAATCTCTTTGAACTCATTCAAACACAAGTACTATGACATTCTCACTATGGAATGGGCAAACATATGCGATGGACTCCAAGCTTCAGCTTCTTCCTTGCTAGGTTGCTTCAAACTCTTCAAAAAATGCCAGTATTTCTTTTGTTCTCCCAGCAGTGACTAAGTCAACTCAGGTCTTAATCTTTTGTTATCCTCCGTATGCTAGTGGTCAAACATTGAGAACTCCATTGTTCTCCAATCGGCTTAATATCCTTTTCTCGACTGAATAGCAGCTTTTCACAAATCTAATCGATTCTCCTTCCAAGTGGCAACTTCAGTAACCTGCCTTCTATGGCAGTGGCTTCTCTTTTTCTTCTCACAAATTACCTGTGATGCCATCCTTTAAGTTGCAGCTTCTTAGTCTCTATTTTCTGCAGCATTTCTACTTTTTCTTCAACATTTTTGCACTCCAATGAATCACCTTCTGTGGTAGCGGCTAGATCTCCTTCTATAGCTGTCTTTCTCTTTCTACAATTAGAGGCCTTGTCTTCAGACCTGCATTCTTCTTCTACCTTTGGCCTCCCTGGATTTTACTGTTGCTTAAAACAGCTAAGAACTATCCTTAGGCATCCTCAATTCCCAGCTAACACAATCGACCGGGCTCTGATACCACTGAAGGAAATGAAGCAGAACATGATACAAAAACAGAAAATGGAGAAAACAGAGCAGCACACAAGAAAGACAAATTTTTATTTATCAGACCATATTTTCCTTTTACCATTCATCTCACAAAATGATTACAAAATGCCTCTTTTAATGGAGGTCTTAGATGTTTCTAGAATAGGCAGAGGTAGCTGGAAACTTCCAGAATTTTGCATATAAAATAATGTTTTAAGACTATAGATGGTACAGTGGACAGGTTGGAGTAGATGTAAGTCCTGCTAATTCTGTAAACATTTGTGCATACGGAGCAGGTGGATGGGGTAGGTGAGATTAGACTCCAACAAATAATAAGATATGCAGAGTTTCTCAGCTTAATATTTCTTTTAATCTAGTTAGTTTTTTTATATAAAATACTAAGATAAGCAGATTTTCTTAGCTGAATATTTCTTTCAGTATTTTGGAGTATTGTTTGAATTATCATAATCTTTCATCTTCAGCTTTAATTTCTAAATCATAGCATCTATAGCTTTTATATCAACCTCATACTCAACCACAGGCTCCTTGCCCTTTACTCTTGGTGTCAAAGGGCTTGTCTGGAAACCCGCATTTTCCTTGTCCTCAACATCTATTTTCAACAGGATAGTGCATCAAGATAGTAAGGAAACTTTCATGCACAACTGTATCACCCACTGCCACTTTCAACATTCTTAGAAAATCATCCATAATGGTGCCTCTTGATATACCCATCCTGCCCATCATAAACTTACATGCTCCAATCCGAATGTCTAAACATTGATTGCCCACAAGAAGGAAGATGATAAATGTTGCATAAGCAATGATACAAAACTGCCTTAAGAACCGCTGCCAGTTATAGCACAATCAATTCTTCTGGAGGCTTTGAGATGCCAAATGGGATGGCCAAAAACACAACCTAGCCTTAAAGTTTTTGAGCATAAGCTAATAGTTCAGAGCTCAATGAGGCCAATCTTCCACCTTCCTACTTTCCAAATAAGATATATCCTGTAAGATTCACTCCTCCATTTGTCATGTGATCCGGTATCCCATTCTGTGTTAGGAGCCTCTGTTTTTTAAGTTTGCAGAGGGATTATATTGAGGGTGGGATTGGAATGTTTTCCAACACTTAATTTAGATTCCCGTGAACAAATTTAAGAATAATCTTTTGAGGGAAAATTTCTTATTCAAGTACTATTTTCTTAAAATAATTCAATCAAATTATTTAGCAATATTGTTGTTAAGAAAACTAATGGAACTACCAACATTTGAAACTTTAAACTTGCCCAATACTAAATAATTCATTGTACTATTAACAAAAACAATTTTAGATGTAGTATTCAACTTTTTAAAAAATTTATGGTTTTCTTTTGAGATACAAAGAAGGAATCAATCATTTGCTAGATTACTGTTAGATATATATACACCACTTTTAAATCCCTGGAACTTTCAGGTGAGCTGAGCGGAGGGTAAACAGAACTTTCAGCTAGGAAGTCCATAGGGTAGACAGGAATTTTAGTGGTATCAAACAGACCAAAATGGCGCGCCTCAGACCCAGTCTTCTGATTCTCATTGAACAGTGTAAAAATATATGTCTCAATTGTCGTTCCAGGTCTCTTTGGTGTTCCTGCATTTGACAAAACATGCTTGATGAGATTGTTGTTGTAAGTTCGGGCATTGTCCACAGTAGCCACGGCATTGCCTGCAGTGGGCCACCCACTTTCAGTTATTACAATTGGAATATTGGAATGTCCCAGCTTTTCCATAGCAGATATAAAAGCGTCCACAAAAACGTCGAACAAGTTGTTATACATTAAATTGCCATCAGTCACCACAGTACTTGTCGATCTAAACAGCGAATAGTCTGCAGAAGTTGAACCTGCGGAGTTTTTGTAGCTGAAGTATGGATAGACGTGGGCCATGAAAGTGGAGCCATTATCTGATAGAAAGTTAAGGATAGCACTCATATCCTCACCAAATGTTCCCTCAGACGGAGGAAACGAGTTGTTCAACACGGACGTTGGGTATGGTGTGGAGACCTTGATGTTGTTCTGCAAATCAGCCTTCCTCAATGCCCTCTGAATGTTTTCCATTGCAGGCAGGAGATACAAAATGAGTGTTCTATTTAAAAATACCTCGTTTCCCACTGCAATGTATTTGATGTTGACAGAAGGATAGAATTGTTTAATGTTGTCATTCACCCATATGTTCGCTACATCCTGGTCATCTGCAATCGTCTGAAGCTCAGCGTTGCGAACTCCCACAATCACTTCGATTCCAGAATTCTTCAGGGCCTGCAGGGCGTCCTGACTTGCAAAGTATAATCTCACCTTTCCTATGTTGTTTGACTGCATCAGATTCACCTCCTCATTGTGATAAGGCAAACTGTCTGAAAGCATTCCATAGCGTACTCCTATCTTTTCACCATCTGTGAGAAAATTAAGAGATTTATATGTGTGAATATTAAGAGATTTCGTCAAAATGAGATGAATACAAATCACGTTTAGTACGACAAAACTTAGTTTAGTTCTATTTAATTTTTTTAAAGTTAATATATGGGATTTCATTGACAGGTCATTTTCGCAAACTATTAATACTAAAATACAAGGGAATTTTCTTAAGTTTTCAAGGAATGTCTTTTTCGTATTGTTTATGTTGGCATTATAACTGGTTGTTTTTCCTATGTGTTCTCCATTCTTCATTTTTAAAGAATTTTGCTTGCTATAGTCTCTGACTGATTCTGTAACAGAAATAGGATCCCAGTTTTCTTTAGGGATCCCAATTTTCCTTTTAATCTAATCAAAATTATAAAATAGCTCTAAACTATAAGATTAAATTAGCAACCAGTAGTAGCCACCAGATAATATTACAATACAAACATAGCACTACCAAAACACGTCAGGGCAATTGAGAAAAATTTCCAATGGACCACTCTCATAGTAGATGGACCTGTCAATCAGTGACTACAAGCCCTAGTACAAGCTACATTTATCGAAACTGCAACCATTGACTGAATCATCGGTCCCACTGCCTCACCCAACCCTTGAAATTTAAAGCCTTGTATACCCGTCACCCTTAACACTACCCTAACCAGTTTAGCATCTTCCAATAGAGGCATTGTGTATCCACTAGTAATCCTTGTACCATAGCTTTTTCTTATAATCATACAAATGTGCTGGCAAATTTTCTTAATGTCTGCATCTTCAGCATCAATTCCTACATCGTGGCATCTATAGCTTTTATATCGACCTCAAACCCAACTACAGGTCTCTTGCCCTTTCCTCCTGGTGTCACAGGGCTTGTCAGGAAACCCCCATTATCCTTGTCATCAATATCCACTTCAACTGGATAGTGCAGCAAGAGAAAAGAAACTTTCATGCACAACTATATCACCCATTGCCACTGATTCTGTAACAGAAATAGAACCCAAATTTCCCTTTTTAATCTAATCAAAAACATATTGTATATGGTGAAAATCGATAACATTAATGACAATATTGAAAGGCTAAATGAATTCAACCACAAAATCCTAGCCTAACAACAACAAAGATCCACCATAACATATGAAGATTACCTAAGACAATGCAAATCAAATGAAATCACAAAGATTATACAATCACATGTCCAATAGGGTTTGGATCTCCATTCTTTCTATCTCCATTGATCTTGCTTGATGTATTTGCTCTCAGATTTTATGTGCACAAGAGCTCAACAAAGAATGGAATGTGGTTGCAAGTAGGATCGCATATGCCAAGTAGTCAATTGATCAAGTAGTTAGGGTTTAATAATGAAGAAAACATCTCCTTATATAGAAGACACAATATGAAATGGAGGGATAAGATTGAGAGGTGTAAAAGGAGGTCGGCTATGATTAGAGGGTAGGTAAAGAAAATAATAAAATAATGAAAGGGTAGGTAGTGTAGGAATTAAGAGATGAATGACATGTGTCATGGGTAGAAAAGGCTAATGAATTAATTAAATAAATAAATATTTATTTAATTAATGGGAGGAAGTGAGATCAATTAAATAAATAAGATATTTATTTAATTTAGGAAAAGGATAATTTAAATAAATAAATGTATTTATTTAAATGAGAAATAAGGCTAGAAGAGGATAAACGAATTAATTAAATAAATAAAGATTTATTTAATTAATAGAAGAATTAGGCTTAGATAATTAAATAAATAAAATTTATTTATTTAGACTAGACAATTTTGGGTGTCTACACATATAATAAAAATTAAACCAACCTCTCAATTATTACTTTTAGAGATCTATGTTTGTAATAATCTTCTATACTGTAACAGGAATAGAACTCTAATTTCTCTTTTTAATCTAATGAAAAAAATATAATATCTGTAAGATTAAATTGACACCCAATAGTAGCCATCGCATAAAATTGCAAAACAACCACAAAACTACCAAAACACATTAGGGCAATTGTGAAACACAATCATTTCCTCTAGAGGCTTTGACATGTCAAATTGGATGACCAAAAACATAAAACCTAGCTCTAAGCTTGTTGATCATAAGCTAATAGTGAGAGCTCAATCAGTCCAATCTTCCACTTCCCTACTTTCCAGTTAAGATATATCCTTAAGATTCACCCCTTCATTTGTCAAGTAAGCCAGTATCCCATTCTGTGTTAGGAGCCCTATTTTTTAAGTTTGCACAAGGCTTATATTGTGGGTGGAGTTGAAAATTTTCCAGACAAGCTTAAGGAGATTTTGCAGATTTGGCAGTTAAATTTAGATTAGGACAATAATTTTGAGGATGATATCTTATTCAACTAGCATCTTTCCCCCAAAAAACTAGCTAAATAATTTCTTATGCAACTGAGCGTCTCGATAAAGAGTGAACCTCACTTGCATGAACTATGTAGAATGAAACGACAATGAGAAGAGCCAAAGCATAGCAATCTTTATTTCCTTGCCGGGAACCCATTCTTTTTGTGAGACCAGGAAAATCCTCCAAGCCCAAACATAAAAATGTTTGCTATCTATGCTCTGTAATTATAGAGAGCAAATCTGACATTTCTTATGTCAGTCAAGTTAGTCTTGGCCGGTGGAAGAATGACAATTGCAAGAAGAATCAACGGAAGCATTGAACGACAATTGCAGTCAAGTCATTAAAAAAAGACGCCGCTTTTCTCCATACAGAATAGCACGAAAGTACAACTAACCATACATAAAAAGAGGCATACAAATTCGCTAACATGCAATGACATACAGCGACGGTGCCATTTGTTGAACGGAGAGCCATTACGGTGGTCACTTTTCAAGCCCTCCCAATTGCTTTCTGTCTAAATCCATTTAAATATAATGTTGTTTATTATTTTATTGTATATATAATATTTGATTGCAGAAATAGACAAACTTCTTGCAGATCGAAGCAAATGGCAACCACAATTTTGGCAGGTATATGTTTATGTTCAATTGGAACTTAAATGGCAAACAGTGCAGGTATACTTGCTGTTGGGATTAAGGTGTTTCAATGATCTTAAAAGTTTCAAGTGGATTTAATTTAATTAGTTTTAATGGTCTTATGTTGCTGATTTTAATGATTTACTCTTATAATATAAATTTTCAAAGTATGATCAACAAGCATTGAGGAGAGAGGGAAATTGTGACACTTGTCACAAGAAGGGAACTTTGAAGAAAAAAAATTCTTAGGAGCTCCTCAAAGTTCCTTCCAAGCGACATGTGGCAATTGCTTCCTATTCTTTAGCACTAATTTGGAAAAAAAATCGATAGGATCATATCTTCCTCATGAATAAACCTGGAGCAAAATACAAAATTCTATTTTGGTAGAAGACTTGATTTTCTTGAACACCTTGCATTTGAGGAATAAATAATATTTGTGTTTAATATTATTTATGCAAGAGTTGTCCAAAAAGGAGTTTCCATTTATGTGTAGCAGATTCATTTAATAAGGATGCTTTTGAGAAGGTTGGTTTTGCTCATTTGCTTTCATTTTAATTGGCATTGAAGAGCCTGGCCAACTTTGTTATCATTAGTGGGTTGTAGCTTGGTTTTTTGTGCAAATCTATTTTTAATAGGAGCTTTTGTAGGTAGAAGTTTCTTAGCCTAGTTATAGATCTAAGATGAGAAGCCCATCTAGAAGGATAGAGATGGAGAAATTCAATGGTGGCAATTTTGGGCTTTGGAAACCCTAGATGGAAGACATGGTTGTTGATAGAGACTTGTGGGACTAAGCCTCAAACAACAAGGTAAGATACTTGGGATACATTGGATTAGAAAACAAGGGTTTGATAAGACTCTATCTAGCTGACTTTTTGCTCCTTAATGTTCATGAGTAGAAGACTATAGCTACACTTTGGAAAAAGCTTGGTGATATTTATCACAGGAAATCCGTGGTAAATAAGCTCTTTTTGAGGAAAAAGTTGTATTCTTCGAGACTGGAGGAAGGAGGATTTGTTGTAGATCATATGACTGCTTTTAATATTTTAGTTGCGCAACTAAGCTCTATTGGTGTAAAAATTGACGATAAAGAAAGATGCATACTCCTATTGTGTTCTTTGTCCAATTAATGGGATCCCCTTGTAATGGTTATTGGAAGCACAATAACCACTTTCAAGATGGAAGATGTGGTTTCTTTGTTGTTGTTTGAAGAAATGCAGATGAAGTCTTCTAAGATGGCTAATGAGGCCCTTTTTGCTCGTGGAATATCAATAGAGAAAGGCAAGAAGAAGGACAATAAAGGCAAGTCAAAGTCTCCAAGGAGATCCAAATTCCCTAGTAAAAAGTCCAAGGCTAAATTTAAGCAGTTAAGTGTTCCCGTGCAACTTTAAAATTGTGACAAAAAGGATAATTTAGAATCTTTCCCTACTTTGGTGGAACGACTATTTTTTAGAAATTAAAAATAAGCCATGGAAGAAAAGGTGGGGCTGAAAATAAGCATGACTGCTTATTAACAAAAGTGCCACGTGGCTCCACAATTTGCTCTCCCTCTTTTTTTAAAGATTTTATTTCTATTTTGTTTTTCAATTTTTAAGTGCACAAATTAGTATTAATACTATTAATAAGAGATTACAATGTTTTGTTTAAAAATAAGCAGCAAAGAAAAATATTCATGGGGCCAGCTACTCAACAAATAGTTCCTAAAAATATTGAGTAGCAGCTACTAGCCAAAATAAGCTAAGCAGCCACATGGGAACATGCTCTAAGTAGATGAATGTAGAATTGTTTGCTTGACCTTGTGTGTGTGTGTACTAGTATTGTTGAATGAGGGAGAAATAGATGATCTGATAAGCGTTAATAAATATATGCTAAGTGTAATAAGTGTGAAGTTTAAAATTGTGAAGCTTAAAATTAAAATGAAATGATCAGCAATGTTTTAATTTTTTAACAAGAGATGCACCGTGTTAAGTTCTTGGTGAAAGTTCAATGTTTTTGTTGATGTTAAATGTACAAGTGCAGTACACATAATAAACAGTATTTTTGTTATTTTATTTTTTTGTTGGCAAGTTTTAGTGTAGTTTTCTCTTAATTAATCAAATGTACTATCAATGTAGAAGGCTAAAGTTATCAATTGATTTTCTAATTGAGTAATAGATGATTGTAAATGCAATGTATACTAAAATCAAATATGTAATGTTAAATAAAAATTATAACAATGTTAGGGGAAAGGAGTCAGTAGTGGACATAGGACCAATAACCGTCATCTTTTTGTTAACCTCACCCCCCATTAGTAGACATAGTAGGAGCCAAAAAAAATGGTAATGGAAGGTTCATTAATTAATATCACATATACCAATAGTGGATAATTTTTTAGCTTTCTTAACCATAATTAGCCCATTACTAGGACATTTGTGCACCACTACTGGGTCATTTGTGTTTAACTACTAGGGCATTTGTCCACTACTACTAGCTATTTAGAGTTATCTACTATTGGCGCAAAGGTGATTATGTATTGGACCAAACTTTGAAATTTTTACTTTTTGACCTTTGTGTATACAATGAATTCCACAATGTGCATCGTTACTACCCACAAGCCAAAACAATAGCTTTAAGCAGTTAAGTCACATGCATAGCGAACAAATTTTTTTTGTTGAAATCAGATGAACTGTTTAGGAGGTTAAGATGCGCAATGTTAGCTATGTCCATTACTGACTCCTTTCCTCTATGTATAATTCTTGCATTTTATAGAAAATGATTTTTACTAATAGTTAAATATTGAAGATAATTAAATGAAACAATTAAAGATCTATAAAAATTATAATTAGAGTATTTTAACTATATAAAATAAATATTTGTTTCACACATCAAAATATTATTTGCTAAAGAATTAAGAACATGTGGATAAAAAAAAAACCAAAAAAAAAGGCATTTTCATCTCAAATAAATGTTGTTAAGAAAAACTTCTAAAAAAAACTAGTTTGAAATAAACATCAAATTGTATAGCATACTAACAATACTACATTGCAAAAATTAGAAGCGTATGAAATGGAGGTCCAATTGATAATTGAAAATATGTTACATAACTTACTTCTATAATCATATAACTCCTATAAAATAGATTTCAGTCTAGACTTGAACAACATGAAGTTGCTTACTAATAGCACCTTGTCCTTTCTTTATGAATAACTTTTGCACTTCTATTTGTTTAGTGTTTTGCTGGATAAACTACAAAAATAGTTTCAGTGTCTAAAGCAAGGAGCATCAACACAGCAAGGAGCATCAACACAACTAGCATTTTCTTCTTTATGACAACTCATGTTCATGCTGCTTGTTCATAAAGTTGAAGTGTCCACAAAAACAAGTTTTTGCAGGTTGTACAACAAAACAAAGAATTCAGACTTTACCTTTATAAATATTGACATGTAAACCTCATTAAAAACTTAAAACATTGCTAATCATTTGATTTCATTTTAAACTTCACACTTATTACACTTAGCATATACTTATTAACATTTATAAGATCATCTATTTCTTCCTCTTTCAACAATACTAGTACGCACACACAAGGTCAAGCAAACAATTCTACGCTTATAGATACTTAGTTCATACATCATGGTCGGCTCTCCAAACGCCATTATTCAAGCTTGACGAAGCACCCACGTAATTTCAAACAATACAATCGCTATCGCTATCGCTATCTGTGCTCCCTCCGTCTTTTACTCGCTGGTTCGTCACGGTTGGGATCTGTGGGGTGTAAGCCTCTCTCCTACCTTGAAGCATCAGCACCACTTGTGCCATGTTTGGCCTGACATTCTCATCATTTTGAATGCATAACAAACTTACCAGAGCAGCTCTTCTCACCTCTTCGACATCTGCATCACTTGCAATTCTTTTATCCACAATATTTATCATGTTTCTCTGACAAATTTGCTCTTTAGCCCAAGCTGGAAGGTAATACCTACTTGATTCTTGCACATTTAGGTCCAGATTTCTTCGGCCTGATATGATTTCCAAGAGAGTCATGCCAAAACTGTAGACATCAACCTTGAGGGTGATGGGAAGGCCAGAGACCCATTCGGGAGCCAAGTATCCTCTCGTTCCTCTGGTAGTCGTTAGTACCTCGCTGAAATCTCTAGCTACAAGCTTTGCTAAGCCGAAGTCCCCCAACTTAGGACTAAAATCCTTATCTAGCAGAATGTTTTCAGGCTTTATGTCGCCATGAATGATGCGATCGTTGCATTCTTCATGCAGATAAAGTAATCCATTTGCAGTACCCAATGCGATCTCAAATCGGGTTCTCCAATCCAGTATCTTCGATTGCCGTTTTGAATTCTTTGTGAAAAGGAAAGAATTTAGAGATCCGTTGGACATGTAATCATAAACCAGTAATCTTCGTGATCCTTGTGCACAAAATCCTTTAAGCCTCACCAAATTCTTGTGATTTGTGATTCCCACAGAGTTGATTTCCGTTCGGAATTGCTTTTCACATTGCTTTGAAACCTCCAGTTTCTTTACGGCTACAAGCGTACCATCTGTTAGAGTTCCTTTGAACACTGAACCAAATCCGCCGCTGCCCAGCTTATTTCTGAAATTCCCAGTTATGGTCTTCAACTCCTCGTAACTGAACATTCTAAGGAATGCATTCGAGGACTCTGCGCACCTTTGTGCCCGTCTTTGCCGACGCCTCCGCCACTGTAGAAATGAAAAAATTAAAGCAATGGCAAGAGCAATAATAGCAAGAAGCTCCGATAGAACAATAATCATAAATTTGTGGTGTGCCAGTGCCATCAAATCACCGTCGCTTCCCGAAAAGAAACTAATGAAATGATACTTGTGTACATGCACTCCAAGCTCCCTGAAATGAATCTGCACTTTGCATGTGGGAGAAATTGAGGTCCTTCGATGAATACTGTCTGCAATGAATCTGCACTACTCCAAAGCCAATGGGTGTATATGAGTATAGACAGTCCCTTTGGGCAAAATGAGTTGGTCGTCGGAGGGGAAAATACACGTACGCGATCTTCCCAGCATATACCCCACGTGAAAAAAATAATCTCATTAGGTCTTTGTCGTTGTCATTGACTAACAGGCTTAGACCATAGCTCACCAGCATGGGTTGTTGAGAGGATTAGAAGTTGTGCCAAGCGAATTTTTGACTAATGTCAAGGAATATGCTATGATAATAGCCCAGGTTCTTGCCAAACTCGTTGAAAATGAACAAATTGTTAAAGAGATATTATGGGTTTTAAGTCATTGAGATTTAATGGCAAGGTTAAATTTAATTCAAAATGGTGCAGGGGAGGAGTGATTTAGAACTTTTTTAACATAAAGATATGTTTTATAAGTTATAAGTTATTCCATTCACTAGTTTGAAAAATGACATCATAAAAAGGTTTAGAATTTCCTACTCATTTCATTCACTAGTTTGAAAAATAACATCATAAAAAGGTTTAGAATTTCCTACTCATTCCATTCACTAGTTTGAAAAATAACATCGTAAAAAGGTTTAGAATTTCCTATTCATTCCATTCACTAGTTTGAAAAATAACATCATACAAAGGTTTAGAATTTCCTACTCATTCCATTCACTAGTTTGAAAAATAACATCATAAAAAGGTTTAGAATCTCCTACTCTCAGATTATGTAGGTATGGTGTATTTTGCATGTATATAAATAAAATTTCAAGGTGTCAGTGTTGATACTCTAAAATATTTGTAGAGAAGTTTCTATTTTATTTGTAAGAATAAAAATTCAAATACAAATAACATATAGACATTTGAAATGAAAATAAAATACACATGGTTTGCAAATTGTTTCCTTGCGAAGAAAAGTCATATATTGTAGAGTTGTGTCTATATACCTCTTTAATAGATGAAGATCTTGGTTAGGTGTGGATAAATAAAAAAGTTGTTTGGAATAATGCTAACTTTTTCCTTGATCTAAATCTAACTTCTAGAATATTGTTGATTTTTCGTACATTTTCCTTTCATATAAAACTGCATTCAATTGTTTAACCTAAAGAATTGAAAAGTATGTGTATTCAATGTTTTTAGAAGGAAAAGTAGGTATAGACATTCATATTCTACAAACTATGAACTCAATTTTACTTATCATAAAATAATTTAATATTGTTATAAATTTAATAAACAATTTAATTATAATGGGTGGTTGTTATATTAAGAAAGTAAATTTAGAAAGGATAACTCAACCATTACTATATGTTTTTTACAATGGCTATATTTCTCATTGGAGAAAGACAAAAAATATATATACTTATGTTTATGAAAATCCCCATATGATCTATTTGATAAAGATATCATATCTATTGTGATTAGGTGTTGTATGCATTGCATAGAATAATTTATTATTATTTTTTAATTAAATAATTATTTATTTGTGGTACATCTAGGATATGTGGTTATTCACACTAGGTAATTAATTGGGGACTACTTTTTAATGTTGTATTGTAATAGTGGGTTAATTGTTTTATGTGTGTGGGAGACAGAAAATGATAAATTTAGAAAAGTATTTAATGTTTGTATTAAAAAAATAAATGAAAGATCAATGATTTTAAAATAAATTCTAGAGTAAAATATAAACAAAGCGGACATATAAAGAGGTGAGAACATTATATTAATATTCTTCTTTAAAGTTAACATCTAACATATCAAATATTTTATGCTTTTTAAATCATTTGTTTATATCTTGCACACAATGATTATGTCAATTGTTTGCTCGCTACTAAAATATTATTGCAAATGAACAACATTAGCTTAAACAAGATCTTCAATTAATGAGCATTAACTTTTATATGCTTCACTTTATATGAAGAAGCCAAATTATTAGCAACTTGTAAGACACTTTGGTTATCACATAATTTGGTAGTAGAATATTACTGGACAAGGCGAAACCCCCATAAGATATCATTACAAGGCTTTTTAAGCTAAATTTTCAAGATGCCACTAAAAAGGATTGTTTAAAATGTTTAGCTAGATCTTCCATCTATTGTAGATTACACAAACATTATAGATTCTAATAATATTAGAGGTTTACCTATCTTTAATAATAAAGTTTTGAACCCCAATCTATTTTTTTGTTGACTTAGATTTAATCCAACTAAATTATGGAAAAAAATTAGAAATAGCTATAAGGACAGTGATCTTGTTAATGTGTTTAACATTGAAGAAAATTTGTTAAATTTTAAATTAGAACAAACTAGGTGATATTGGAAAAGAAACGACTACTTGAATGATAATCCTTAATTGAATGTAGAATTAGAACGAATGGGAAAAAAGTATACCAAAAAAATATCTTGGAGTTGAAGGTCTTGGAGTTTAATTTGGCATAATAAAAACATCTTGTGCAAGTTAAAGGTCATCAAATGATTTCTTGCATCGGGGTTAACATGCTGTTTGGTTACTTCCTCACATATTCTGATAAGGTCCTATTGTCACTAGTGTGAGTCAAGACACACCTTTTCTAGAATGTGTTTGTCTACACAAAGGGTTAGTCCCCACCTTGTTATTTCCATACCTTGGTGTAATATATCCATTTACAAAATAAGAATGCTCTATGATGATTTTTTTGTTCATTAGTGAAAGCACAATGAAAGCTTAAGACTAGTCCATCAATCGATTTCCAATTAAATAAATCAATCTTAATCAATTGCATTTTAATGGATCAACCAACCATATATAATCTAATATCAATCAACTCTCCTTTCTTCCACTAAATTTCTTCCCTTCTCACTAACTTTTTGTTTTCTCACTAATAATTCTTTAGTTAGTCCTTGTAGTCACTTTGGTTGAGTGCTATAAGGCACAAAATAATGCATCAACTATATCATCCTACATTCATACAAATGTTAGACATGGCATACATATAGGTGTCATAATATTATCATAATCATTGCATCGTAATATCATGCGTATACATGATTAAGACATAGAAATCCTATAGAGTCATAATCATCGCACTATATAAGCATTAGTAAACATGTACGTATCTACATATCATGAAATCCTATATACACATGTTAGCATCATCATCATAGGTATCCATGTGGTCGTTACGAATCCATGTGCATTGTGATATATCATAGAAATTATAAGCTTGATCACATAGATAAAGAAAATCATAGATATCCTAGTAACCATAATATGCATCAAATAAATATTATAACATAGACCATAAATAATTGCCATGGATTGGCATGATATCAAGGATTTGGAGGACCTTGAGTATAGACCAAAAAAAGAAGGGGAGGCTACGATGACCCCGAGAACTAAGAGTAGCAGAAAAACCAATCCTTGATGGTGGGCGACAAGCTAATTTAAATCCAGTAGTAGAAAAATGTACGTCCTAGAGACCCCCATCAGGAGGAAAATAAAATTGACCAAGTAAAGTGGGTCCAAAGACAAGGACCACGAGATTAGGTTGGAAATCCCCATCAATGTGGATAATGAGAAATAGGAGACACTAATTAAGGAGAATGAAGGTGATAAAAGGGGGAGAAGGTGTTGGAAGTCCTGATTTTGGAGGTCACTAGGGGCCAGGAGAACTACTAGAAGTGGGTGGATAAGGAAATTGGAACCCTAAAAGATGGGATTAAGGGAATTATTGAAACTTTCATGGAGTCCCCTAGGCCTAGTAAAAATGAAAAGATCATGAGCATGATTTAGAATATATCTCAGGATGTTGAAACTATGAAGATCTTCCACGAGCGCAAAATTGATAAGTTGGAAGAGTATGTGAATGACATCAAAGACAACTTGAATAATCTAGTGGAAATTAGCAGGGAGGCGATGAGTAATAGTGCTGGAGGTTTGGAGAAAATTAATGCCATGATGACCGACTATAGAAGCAGACCCATAGCCAGTGATCCTCCCTTGGGGGAAAAACAAAAAAGGAATGCTTCAGAGGGTGGCCAAAGTGCTGCTGGAGGGAAGACTAGTTTGGGTCCCTGTACTAGGACAATGAGTTAGAGCCAGGACCAAGGTACCTCCAAATTCATCATGGAGGATCTGGAGGAAATCAACAAGAAAATTATTTAGAAGAATACTGAATTAGTGCACTCACCCAGTTGAGGGCCTTTTCCTATCTTTTTTGGAGACTTTTTTTTTCTTTGGGGTGTTGGGTCTTTGTGGGGTTTATCCCCTATTTCTCTTATGATTCATGTCTTTTTGGCTGCTGCCCTTGGTTTGTAAAACTTTGGGTTTCAAGTCCCTGTAAAACCTATTTATCTTTATCAAAAACATAGACCATAAACAACATAGGATCATGTACACAAAATCATATAAACAGTAGATCATGCATAGAAAATCATGTAGACATTATATAGTCACTGCCAAAAATAATGCATCTCATATACATATCAAAAAATCACATCAATGTACAAAATTGGAGTGACTAACAAAAATGGAGCTCATAGGCTTGATCAAAATAAATAAGTGTCTCATATAAAGATAACAAATCAACGAGTGTTTCCTCCAACCTCTAAGCGAGAGTGCCTCTCCACTTGAGGCTGAGATTGTCTTGCATCACCTTGCTTTAACGATTCCTTAGGTGCTATCTTGGGTGGCTTCATAGGTCCCTCTACCTCTCCACTACTAGCTATCGTCTAAGAGCGTGTCCTATGGATGGCTGTGTAACTTAGTGCCCTCTGACCAAGAGGTACTATATCCTCATACATAGATCTTCAGCACTAGATCTCTCAACTTGCATCTGGTATCTTATGAGCAAGATCTGTTATTGATGCATCCATGTCTAGTGAATATAACAACTTATAGAGCACATCATTAACATTATTGATTTTACCTTTCATTTTATCTAAAAAACAATTTTAAAATAAGATGGACAAAGATTTCTTTAATAAATATTTTTAAATTGTATTTTACATCAAATTTACTCTTCTCATCAAAGACCTAAAACTCATGATATCTCTTCTGAATTTGTTAGTTTTCAACGAGTTCGACAATAACTTGCGCAATACTATGATCCACACAATCATGAAAATGGCTATAAAACCCTAAAGATACAGCAATGAATAAACTACCTTCATACACTTTATCGCAAAAGACCGTACATCGTGGACAACTTCTAATCTTCCCACCCACCGCCGCCGGTGAGCCTTTGTCTAGCCATGTTAGCCAATGCCAACGATCTGGAGTCAGTCAAGTCAAGAGTCTTGGCCGGTGGAAGAACGGCAATTGCGTACAATCAACTGAAGCATTGAAAAGTCGCCAAAATCATCCAGTAAAAGAGACTTTCGAGTCAGATTTGAATACGATGAGTAAGAAATGAGTAATTATAAATTTCACATATTTCTTAATGTTTAAGAAATGAGTAATTTGTTCATATCTCATTTTATTTCCATTTCTTTTAAGGTACATCGCGAATTCAACAATCAAAAGTTAATTATATATATAATTTTTTAGGGTGTAAAGTTGTTATTTACTCTTTGATATTCGAGTAGAGTGAGTAAAATTAATAGATAACTAATTATATTGTTCTTTGTTGTATATAATGAATTGGAGGAATACCTCAAGTGAAGATTATCATCTATATTCAAACTATCTCATTTCTTAAAGATTTTAAGAACCACTTCACAATGTTAATTTTTTCACTATTTATATTATAATAATTAAAATTGCAACATGATATAATTAGTTATTAGTCTTTGTATTTGTCAGGCAATTATATATTATAAATTTTCTTACTCAAAGTAAGCATTTCTTTTTTAATTTAAACTTTTTAATCAAGAATATTTTTACAAAAATTATTAGAGATTCTTCTTGATCAAGGAAATTCACATCTTCCTACAACCTTTACGTCAATTGTTGACTTGAGGAGAACTATCAATTAATAACAATTATTAATGTCTTTTATGATGATCACAAAGTCACTCCATTTGTGGATTTATTGATTTATAGTGATTTGTTTGCAAGTGAGTCATGACATATTGTACAACCAAAAATGGGGTTACAAACTTACATAACATAAATTTCAAGTTGTAGACACCTAAAATTGTCATGTCTAATTAAATAAATATTTTATTTATTTAATTACTTTAGCCAAATTCTTCTATTAATTAAATAAATCTTTATTTATTTAATTAATTCATTTATCCTCTTCTAGCCTCATTTCTCATTTAAATAAATATATTTATTTATTTAAATTATCCTTTTCCTAAATTAAATAAATATTTTATTTATTTAATTGATCCCACCTTTTCTACCCATGACACATGTCATTCATCTCTTAATTCATACACTACCTCCCCCCTTTCATTATTTTATTATTTTCTTTACCTACCCTCTAATCATAGCCAACCTCTTTTAAACCTCTCAATCTTATCCCTCCATTTCGTATAGTGTCCTCCAAAGAAGGAGATGCTTCCTTCATTATCAACCCTAATCAATCAATCTATGCATCATAACTAACTACTTGATCAATTGACTACACTACGCTTTTCATATGTGATCCTACTTGCAACCACATTCTGTTCTTTGTTGAGCTCTTGTGCACACATAAAATCTAAGAGCAAATATATCAAGCAAGATCAATGGAGATAGGAAGACTGGAGATTCAAACCCTATTGGACATGTGATGGTATAATCTTTATGATTTCATTTGATTTGCATTGTCTTGGGTAATCTTCATATGTTATGGTGGATCTTTGTTGTTGTTAGGCTAGGGTTTTGTGGTTGAATCCATTTAGTCTTTCAATATTGTTATTGTTGTATCCATTTTCACCATAAACATTTTGGCATGCCCGGTGGGACTCTTGTCCCTTTTGCATTTAACATCCTTTGTTGCAGATTTTGTGTTTTTGAAGTTGCAGATCTAACATTTCCGACGACATTGTGATATTTTCGCGTTTGTGCATTTTCGTATTGCGTTTTTGATTTTCTGTCGCATCTGTGACATCTGGAATCGCGTCTGTGTCTTCGACATTATTTCACTTTTTTTTTGCAAATTGTAGGATCGCGTTTGTGTTCCCGAATCACGTATGTGAACCTCTAAACCACATCTGTGTTCTGGCAGTATTTTCATTTTTTAGATTGAAGGTTTTCATTATAAGCATGTCTGTGGGCAATTTAATCGCGTCTATGCGATCTAATCGTGTTTGTAATCATTTTAATCACGTCTGTGCTCTGCAGGTTTTTCTGTTTTGCATTTTTTTTGCAGAAACATGTCTGTGAGGTGTTAAAACGCGTCTGTGTTGTGGAATCGTGTCTGTGTAGGGCGGAATCACGTCTATGTAAGGTAAAATCGCGTCTGTGTTTTCAAAAAAATAAATAAATAAATAATTTTTTTTTAGGTTTTCATTTTTCGCCATTTGGTCTTGCATTTAATGTTTCGGATCTGGTTTATTTTGAGCTAACATCTTCAAATCTAGCTAATGAAATTGGTGTAGCTTGTCTTGAAAGAAAAATCATTTTGTTGAAGGCCCCTATTTTCACAAAGTCTTTTGGGTTTAAAATTTACCTAACCTGTGTGCTTGCAGGAAGGGGTGGTTATTTAAAACAATCCAAACTACTAACAACTCTTTGTTGTAGGTCCTTGGCAAGGGTTTTGGATTTTTATTGTGTGCCTTGTTTTCATAGACTAGCAAACACTTCAATTGGTGCACTAAAATTGAATCATTGTCTTTTGTGTCTTGAGCAATAGGCTCTTTTTGTTTAATCTTTAGAGGGCCTGTCTCCCCGTGTGGTCATTAGGACTACTAGTGAGGAGAGAACAACCCAAGTGGTAGCAAAAGAAAAGACATCTTCTTCCAAACCACTATAAATAACTATATTCATGGTGAAAACTATGAATAACGAGTGTTGATTAGTTCATACAGACACTATGTCTCCCCATAAACCCGTTTGATCAAATTTATTTGATCATTTGTAGGGCGTAACCCCTATCGGCTGGGAGCCTTTTGTATTTATAGAGCTGAAAGTGCCGCATGTATGGCCACACGAGCGAATGCCCTTACTAGCACCTTTTTGTTTTAGAAGCCCAAATCCTTCTAGTTGTTGGGGCAGGAGGTCGGACCTCTGGTAGTGGCCCACACACATACGATTCTTAGTAGAGATACAAAGTTTTCCATAGAGAGTTTTCGTTGGGATTGATGCTTGGCTGACCCGAGAAGTGAGTGCCGAGGGTGGAGCTAGTGAGGTCAAGCATCTAAGTATTCGCTCTGAATAGCATAGCCTCGGGGGTAAAACCCCATGTGGGATCAACAGCTATTGTCTTGGCCAGCCATAAGAATTGTGCTTGACTTATTTTGAACAATCAAACATTCAAGACCAAACAACAAAACATTGTGTCTTTTGTGTCTTCAAGTGTATGCAAAACAATTTTACATCGAACAACACACTTTCTTTGAGTCATTTTTGTCTAGACACTTGCAAACATTGAGTCCTCATCAACACTGTGTCCTCTTGTCACGAAAAAAAAAATAGTCAAACAATCAGATTTGGTCACAATAAAACAACTTCACAGATTGGAAAAAATTGCACAAATTTTGCAAAAACACGTCTGTGTCTGATATAACCACGTCTGTGTTGTATAACCACATTTGTGAAGGGCATAAACGCATCTGTGTTCCCAGAATCGACATTGCATTGACAAAATCTCAGAAACGCATCTATGTTTAACAAAACCACGTCTGCATCAGGAAATCATGTCTGTGCAGTATACAGGCGCTTCTATGTTCAAAATTGAAAAACTTTTACAGTCCAACAAACAAACACAGTCAGTTTCAGAATTCTTGAGCTTCCTAGGTTATCTCTTCAGGTTTTCACCTAGCATTCAACCCGTCTTTGGGTCTCACATAGTCAATCACTGCTTTACACCACATTTGTCTAAACCTAAGTCAAAAGGTCACTTGCTTGTCCTCATCTTACTTTGTCAACACACTACATACAACAACATTTTACTAAGTGGTCCCTCATCAAGGTCTATCACCTTTGGGTCTCATTTGGTCTTACTTAGAGTCAAGGTCAACTTACCTCATCAAGAGAAACTATCCTCACTTTGGAAGCCACACCTACTCTACTACATACATACTTGGTCTTACACTTTGGACATTGCAAGTAAACCTCAGATTCATTTACATTCCATCCAAACTCTTGGTCTTCCATATCCTTTCCATTTTCATCTAGTCGCACACATCTTGGTCAATACCTAGTTCATGGTTGAAACTCGTTTCCAAAAATCTAGGAGAGAAGCTAAAGAGGCTCAAGAATCCACAAATATGAGTTCCTATGAGTATGACAATGATATATTTTTCAATTCTGATCATACTACATTACTTGACATGGATGCCTATAGAAACATTCCAAATGTTGAGAACATGGACACTACAAAAAACAATGATACACACAATGACAATATGGACAACTTTTCCATACATTCAGTAGAAGTGGAAGACACCATTATGAATCCTCATTTTAATCGATTGGTTGAGGAAATAATGAGGAGGGATAGACAATACTTCCTACAGGTGATGGCACAAAGTGGAGCCAAGATACCTCATGATTTTGATATGTCTCAAATAATAGAAAATCGACCTTTGCCACAAACTCACTCCAACATGGATCAAAGGAGGCCTAATAGTGGAGACAATAGAGGACCACATATGGTGCCTGAATCACCATCATCTTTGTTTCAAAAACCAGAGTTCCCATACACACATGGTCAAGCATATGATACTCATCTTTGCAGACCATCATGGAAGTCTTATGCAGAAAAATATGCTCAATCACATACCAATGCTAAGGAACCACCAAAGCAATTGGATATTCAAAGGCATGTTCAAAATTTGGACACAAGGAAACCCCGTGTCAAATTTGGGGACAACACACTAGAACAAACTCATGACATGCCTGTAGAGTATGGTATACATGGACAAAGCAGATATTTCATTCCTCAACATGAATCTATACCAAGTGGTCCATATACGCAGCATCATTATAGACCTCCTCCATATGAACATGTGTATGATCAATATCATCCATATATGCAACATGCTCCTCCTCCAATTGGTGCCTCAAGCATGGGGTATGGTCCAAGAAGTTGATCTCCACCTAAGAGCAATTTGGAACAACAAATCAGGGACTTACAAAGGAAAATGGAGGACATAAATACACCGAAGCCAACATACACAATGAGAGACATATGTCCTTATCCATTTGACAGGAGCATTCCAATGCCTCCATTTCCTACACATTTTGTGACGCCTAAGTTTGATAAGTATAGAGGAAAAGGGGATCCTAAGGCACACATAGGACAATTTTTCACAGCTTGCATTGAGGTAGCTTCAAAAGAGACATATTTGATGAGATTATTCCCACAAAGCTTAGGTGATCAAGCTATGGAATGGTTATCCCAACTTCCACCTGGTATTAAGTCATGGGGTGACTTAGCAGAGGCATTTATTCAACATTTCTCAAATAACATAGAGACAGACATATCAGTCACTACTTTGTGCAACACCAAACAAAAGGATGGAGAATCTTTTTCATCATTTTTATAAAGATGGAGAAATCTAGCCAACAGATGCTATTGTGAAATTCCACCAAAAAAAATGGTAGAAATGTTCACCCAGAATGTTAACAAGGACATTGGTTATGACCTAAGAAAAGCTTGTTTTTCCACCTTCAAGGATGTCATTGAAAAAGGATTAGAAATAGAGAAGGTCCTAATTGAACAAGAAGTCATTAAGATATTCAAGGAAAAAAAAGATGACTATAAAGGAAAAGACAAACCAAGATTTTGGAATAAAAATAAGAACACAGTCAATGATGGTGTTGTTGATGCCAATACGGTACGACCAAAAATCATTTTTTCTAGATCAAGTTCCACAAACAATCAAGTGAATACTCAAACAACTTCCAAATCATGAAGGAAGTACACTCCATTGGGAGAACCACTAGAGTCATTTTTCAAAAAGCTAGTGGCAAACAAGATAATCATAATTCCAGATTTTCCTCCATATGAGCCAAAGGTTAAACCAAATTGGTGGAATGATGATGAGTATTGTGAATTTCATAAGAGCAAAGGTCATAAAATAGGAAATTGTCATCAACTGAAGAACATCATACAAGATCTCATTGATAGAGGTGAAATTGAAATTGAAGGACACTCATCCAACCAAGAACATGAAATGTTTAAGGAATCATTCCCAAAACATGACAAGGGAAAAGCCAAAGCCACAGATGACTAGACCAACTATACCAGAGCATCCTATAACTATGATTCAAATATCAATCATATTTCAATGGACAATTATGTCTCTACCATTATCATCAAGGACAAAATGCTTGAGAATTCTACCCAAAGACCCAAGATTGTCCTAAAAGGCATTGGATCTTCTTCAGAACCTACCTCTGAATGTAACGTTACAACTTGTCAAGGTAAATTCACTTTGCAAGGTGCTCTAGCTAAAAACACCGCTTCCTCGTCAACCAAACCTGAGTATGACCTTGTAGAACAGTTAGGGAAGACACCCGCGCTTATCTCAATCCTTGAGTTCTTATGCATATCCCCCACACATAAAGCTATTCTTGACAAAATCTTGGGAGACACTGTTGTCCCCACTAATCTGAACGTGGACCAGTTTCAAGCCATGGTGGGATACCTTTCCATTCCACACTCCCTTACATTCACAAAAGCCGATGACGCCTCCGTAAGTCAGCCACATAATGTACCATTACACATTGAAGCCTTCATACACAAACATCAAATCAAACGAGTCCTGATAGATGGAGGAGCAGGTCTAAACATTTGTACATTGAGCACTATTAAACAATTGGGATATTCTAATAAAGTTGTGAATTCTACAAACAAAATCACCATCAAGGCATATGATGACGAAGAGCGTTCATCCAAAGGCACAGTCACCTTACCTCTCAGAGTTGGGCTGGTTACAAAGGATGTGGTTTGTCAAGTTTTAGACCTGGAGCTCACATGCAACATATTGCTAGGACGTCCTTGGATTCATGAAATGAGGACAGTCCCATCTACATATCACCAATGCATTAAGTTTCCTCATAATGGAGTTGAAGTGACTGTCAAAGCTGATCCAAATCCATTCATATATTGCAACAATCTATGACCTAGATCAGAAATAACAATCCCAGTCAATAGAGAAGCAATTCCATCATCAGCATATGTGGATCCAGAATCATTAAAAGCTTCTACATCAAAACAAGAAGAGTTAAACGAAAAGTTCAAGATTAAAGACTTGGGATGTAGTGAGTATATTTTTCATGTTGATCAACTCCCACTATCTCCTAAGGTATTCAATCGACAAGAACACTCTACAAAAAAATTGCAATGCCAAGAAATTGGGTGTGAACCACCTAGTGTTGTGGCTACTAAGTCCGAATGCAAATCTCCTCTAGCGGTGCAAGCAACTCTTGATATCAATAATCCTAAGAGTGGTTCCAACAAAGAATCTATTGAGTGTATCGCCAGCCCTCTTGAGAACTCACATAACCTTACCACTTCATCCACTCCTTCTATTTCCACTCCATTTCCAGACTTGGATCAACAAGAATTACAAAAGCCCTTACTCATTGGGGATCAAAAATCAAGCTTTGAAAAAAAAAAATCTAAAATTCAAAAATAAAGAAAAGTCCTTTAGTCAAAATCAAAATCAAAAGCTAAAGGACTTTGCAAAAATCAAAGTCAAGGATAAAAATCATATGAAGAAAAAAGAACAAGAGTTGATCTCCCCTAATATCAAAATAACTAGGGGCAAAAGTTCTAAAATTTCAAGTCAAAAAGCACACTTGTTGATCGTAAGTGTCCATCATGCTATCCTACTTTCACTTCTTTTCACAATCATAAGCCTTCATAACTCATCCACTTGTTCCACACATCTTTTCCCTTCTGGCGATACATCATTGACCTTTAATGGAGCTTCCTCGAAGGACTTTGTTTTCAAGGATGCCCAAACTTCTTTAGATGACACGTATATGGGCCTACGTAGTCCACACACTAGTAATTCTATCTCAGTTCCTTCATCAAGGAAGACAGTCACTCGAGCAACATATCATTCAGTCAAGGAACAATGCAGCTACAATCACAAGGTAAAGCCTCGCACATTTGAAGTGGGTGACTTGGTTCTCATAAAAAATCCTAAAAATCAGCAAGACAGAGAGAAGAAGGTCAAGTTCGAACCAAACTGGCTTGGTTCTTACATCATCACAACAGCATATGGATCTGGTGCATATCAACTCTCAACCACAGAGGGTGAACCTTTAGAGGATCCTATCAACAGCATGCATCTTCGCAGGTTTTACACATAGCTCTTCGGAGTATCCCAATGTAAAAAATACAAAAAAAAAAAAAAAAATTCAAAAATTTTAAAAATTTTAAAAATACAAAAAAAATCATAAAAAATAAAAAATCGTTACTTGGTGAAAATCTGCCAAACAGGCACCTTGTGACACAAAAAACATTGAAAAATTTGAAAAAAGTAAAGAGAAATAATTTCGTCCAACAGTGAAAACCACTTTGCTGGCGCCCTGGGCAAGTACCATGGTGAAAACTGGGTTACCAACGCCATGCGTAGAGACATTGCTCCTCCCTCCTTTAGGATTCACTTTCATCCTCTCACTTTGCACACACTCACAACCTATCCATCCATAATAAACTTACCCATTCCCATCATAGCTTGTTGTTGATCTACCTAAGATTGCTTAGCCAGTAATAATAAACATTCCTTTTTCATCCCTTTCCATCCATAATAAATCAGCTCCTATCTGTGGCTAAGGAAAATCCTACATCTAGTGATGGGTGTGGAACTAAGAACATCACATGTTTCGAGGAGTACAGTTTCTTCCACTTTTCTTCAGTCTATTCGCGCACAATCTGTAATAAAGCAACATCTACATCGCCAATCCGCAATAAAGTTTTGTCTTCTCCACAATAAAGTATCAGTTGCATGGATTCAATCAGTTTCAGATGAGACACAACAGCAACAATGGACTTCAACAAATCAAATCTTTCAACATACTTAGACAACATATCGTTCAGTGCTATCTATCCTTTTTGTGAAAGTAAACATTGTGACCATAATCAAATAAGACTTATACAAGTGACAGGAGACACTAAACTTGAGGAATACAGTGGATGTTGGTGTCGAGTCTTGGTGTTATTTTGATTTTATCTTTTGGTGACATGTCTTTTAGCTTTTCCAGGATGTCTTTGACTAGAGATTCTATCTCCAAGATGTCTTTGACTAGAAAGGCGAGGATGGGGTATCATCACCTATTTTTCTTTGCTGTCTGTGGATTGTCTCTTAGTAATGCTATGACTTGTCCAAGGATATGAGGACACTGTGAGTCTAGTATAAACTGGGGCATTCCTTGTTTGTGACTATCTTATCTCCATGCAAACAGGTACAATGACTTTCTGGGTCGAACATATGCCTCGATTGTCATAACCTATTTTTCCATAATAAAGCTCAATGATGATAATGCACAAGAAGCTCTTTCACTTTCATACCTTCTATCTTCCATCCCCATTTCTTGATTGACTTCCATCGTCCTTCTCGAGTCCGCGTAGCCTGCTATCACATGACTGAGTATAATCACACACCAAAAATATTTGCATTTCATGTAGTTGCACCTGCATTACCACATATAAGAATTTCATACATACATATAGATATCACAATTGCATCACATCTTGCACACAACACATGTTAGCACATCTTACATTTTCATCACAGTTATCTATATTATTAGACTCATCTACATTTCATACATTCACATTTGCATATGCATAACATATAAAACATAAAAGAACAAAAATATTGCATTTCATTATGTACATATTTGCATCCATATCACATAAAACATACATCATGAAGCATCTCATCACATAGGTACACATGCATATAGCTGCCACAAAAAATGAATCATCTCATATATATATATAAAGTGTCATGATACAATGATGTCAAAATCATATGGCTATAATCACCTGCAGGTGTCTACATCATAATACAAAATGGTACAATATTGATACATAGGGAGCCCTCTACGGCTATGATGAGCTCCCTCCCTCGGAGCCACTTGGCCTCGACGGAATCTGAGCCCTGGAAGGACCTGCCTCAGGATCATCTCTCCTATCCCCTCTATCTGGTGGTGGTGGAGGACCCATAACCCCATCGCTGGACGCCTGTTGCCTCTGGCTCCCTCCCATAGCTGTCACTGTTCGCGATGGTCTGCGGAAGCTCCTCGCCCGCTAATCTGGTGGCACTACACCATAGTATAGATCCCACCAGTAGCCTATCTCCTCTCCTGCTCGCAGGACATAGGCATATCTAGCCCCTATGTCCTCTGTCGCCTGTCTCCCAGCCCTCCGTGCTGTCTTAGCCTCTGTGTAGCACTGAATGGCCTGGTCTCACTCTCGCTCAGTATCTCAGAGCTGTCTCCTCAGTCGATCCCTCTCCCTCTCCAGCTCCCGGATCTCATCTTCCTATCCCTAGCAGATCTCCCTCAGCTCAACCAGCTCATCCTCCTCCGCCTCAGCCCCCTATGCCTCTGCCTATGGCTCCCCCTGTACGGGTGCCTGTCCCTATGCCTGTGCCTATACTAGTGGCTGTACTTATACCTGCCTTTGTCCCTATCCCTACACTTATCTGGGACCCTGTGCTGCTGGCACCTATAACGGCAATCCACCACGACCCCTCACAATCTGAGCCTGTCTGTCCTCTCCACCCTCCCTCTACGGCACCACCCTCCTCTCTCCAACTACACCTCTTCTCCTCCGTCGGCCTCACCCCCCATCGTGGGAATGGATGCTCGGCCCAATACGCTGTGTACTCTGCATCCATGCCAGCATCCTCGATCTTTGGCCACATGTCCTAGGGTAAGGGCATCATCTCCACTAGCTGTGTAACAGCTTGATCATATGATAGCAACGGCCCAAAGTGTGCCTGATCTCTGATCGTCCGTGCGTACATACCAGAACACCGTGGCATCGGCTGGATCCTACCAAACTTCCTATCCACCCTGTCAACTAGCTACCTCTCCAGTACATAGGGCATCCGCCCAATCAGATACCTGCTTTGGAAGGTGTAGGATATCTCTTCTGCATCATCCTCCCACTGCTCGCATCCTAGGTATGGCCTCCATATAACCATATCAATCTCATCTATAGCCCACTGCCAGTACTCCAACCTGCCAATCCGTGGCTGCGAGGTGATCATATCGTACAAATGCACAAAACTGCATCCATGGCCCCTACCCCTGAAGTGTATCGGTCGTGTCACTAGCAGATGCTCATATGCCCACACTTGTAGCAATGTCACTCCGCAGCCCAATCCCACTGATCTGTGGTACACAAACTGATGCAGCTCATAATATAAATGTGCCAGCATGCACAGTCCCCAGGCATATCTGGTGTGCTGAGTAACTAGTGTCTCCAGTGCACCTCCCCAGCCCACAACCAACCCTCGTGTCACTCTGTTCGGACATAAGAACCCACTAATCACTCCTCCCAGTACCGCTGGTAGCGCTAACCCTGTTGCTGCCATGGTATCCCAAGCAACATGTCTAGCCCTCATCTCCAATGCCAGATCCTGGAACACTCATCTTAGGGCATCCTTGTCTCCATCTCGATCGTAAGGAATCAACTCCCCATTGATTAGTATCCGTAGAATCCTGTATACATCCTCCAGGGTGACTGTCATCTCCCCCATCGGTAAATGAAATGTACAAGTCTCTGAGTGCCATCTCTCAGCCAGCGCAGTCAGCAGCCCCATGTTTGCCCGAAACTCAGGCACATACAAGATGTATCTCAGACCCATAGCCTCAATCGCAGCTCGGTCCTCGAATGTCAACTCAGGTCACAACCTCTGAGTGGATGGGAATCTCTCCCGTGACTCTAGCATAGGAAAATACTCCTGCAGTCAATCAAATCAATCATGTCAATCATAGTGGCATTCCCTGTTCATCACAAAATGCTACTTTTTTATCTAAGTGCATATGGTACTCTATGCTAGTGACACTCACTGTTCATCACAAAGTGTTACTTCTATCCTAGTGGTACTCCCTGTTCATCACAAAGTACTACGTGTTTGGCACTCCCTGTTCATCACAAAGTGTTGCTCACATTTGCACTCCCTGTTCATCACAAAGTGCTGCTCGCATTTGGTACTCCCTGTTCATCACAAAGTGCTGCTCGCATTTGGTACTCCCTGTTCATCACAAAGTGCTGCTCGCATTTGGTACTCCCTGTTCATCACAAAGTACTCTCTATGTCTTGGTACTCACTGTTCATCACAAAGTGCCTCAACCTATCCTAGTCTTCCCTAGAGGACCTACTTGGGTGTATCCTCTCAGTAGCTTATCCAATCGACAATGTATGTTCATCACAGAAATGTCGATTTGACCTAGAAGACACAAATTCGTATTTTTTAGACACAAACGCGCTTTCATGACATAAACGCACTTATAGACTGCATAGACATGCCTTCTCTGCATAGACGCGCCTGAAAAACATAGATGTGCCTATGCTCTACACAGACGTGCCTGAATTTCATAGACGCGCCTGTATGACATAGACGCGACCGCATTCTGCACAGACACTTTTCCTAACATAGACGTGCCTTGCACCAACGCAGACATGCCTAGCGAGCATAGACGTGCTTGGCACCAACGCAGACGCACCTGGACATTTTTGACATTTTTTGGACCCTATCCTAGAGCACATTTATTACCCTATCTAGCATGCATTAATGACAACAATAAATGCAACAAAGTACAAGGAGGTTTTATGGTACTTACCGGCTCTCCTGCCTCTGCTGGCCTCTGATATCGGCGAACGCAATTGAATCTGTGAATCATTGCCATCGCTACTGACTGTTGCTACTCTATCTTTCTCTGTACTCTGATCTCTTGAAGGTGTAGATTACAATGAGGATGTTTTCCCCTTGTGGTCTATTTTATAGACTACCCTAGCCCTCATTTCTTGAGTCAGTCTTCATTATCCTGTGACTCTGTCACTTTATCTGGTCAATCGATTCTAGCCATTCTTTCTTATTGAGAGATTGTCTGCAATCTTTCTAGACATTTTCATCCAATCTCTTGAGGGGGCATATCATTCCCATCTTGGGACAACTCTGTATCAGTTCATCTTATCTTCTTTGAAACAACGCAACAAGCTGCATTGTCTCAAAGAGGGGCAAAATGTAGACACCTAAAAATGTCATGTCTAATTAAATAAATATTTTATTAATTTAATTACTTTAGCCAAATTATTCTATTAATTAAATAAATCTTTATTTATTTAATTAATTCATTTATCCTCTTCTAGCCTTATTTCTCATTTAAATAAATATATTTATTTATTTAAATTATCCTTTTCCTAAATTAAATAAATATTTTATTTATTTAATTGATCCCACTTCCTCTATTAATTAAATGAATCTTTATTTATTTAATTCATTCATTAACCTTTTCTACCCATGACACATGTCATTCATCTCTTAATTCATACACTACCTCCCCCCTTTCATTATTTTATTATTTTCTTTACCTACCCTCTAATCATAGCTGACCTCTTTTACACCTCTCAATCTTATCCCTCCATTTGTTATAGTGTCTTCTATATAAGGAGATGCTTCCTTCATTATCAACCCTAATCAATCAATCTATGCATCCTAACTACTTGATCAATTGACTACACTACGCTTTTCATATGTGATCCTACTTGCAACCACATTCCGTTCTTTGTTGAGCTCTTGTGCACACATAAAATCTGAGAGCAAATATATCAAGCAAGATCAATGGAGATAGGAAGAATGGATATTCAAACCCTATTGGACATGTGATGGTATAATCTTTTTGATTTTATTTGATTTGCATTGTCTTAGGTAATCTTCATATGTTATGGTGGATCTTTGTTGTTGTTAGGCTAGGGTTTTGTGGTTGAATCCATTTAGTCTTTCAATATTGTTATTGTTGTATCCATTTTCACCATAAACACAAGTAAAATAAGCAATCAAACTTCATATATTAACGATTACAATTGGTTTACATTTTAAAGAGATAGCTATCGTTTATTATAATCATCCTTGATAGAAAATATCTCCACATTCCAATATTAGCCTATAAGAAGAGTAGTGTAGTAACTAAAATTATTCAGTTCTAAACCAAAAATAATATGAAAAACACACCTAATAGGTGATAAGTGTAATCCATTTTCCTAAGAAAACTAACCTCTAAATCTGAACCAATATATTATCAATAAAATCAATTAGAATATACTTTGTCTTAATCCTTCATACAAGATCACATAATCAATAGTTTTGGAGATTAAATAATCAATCACATAATTCTAAAAAGCTTCTCTACAAACCATAAGGAAATCGTTTACAGTCCACAATTTTGGCTTTTTTTCCTTGTGCATTCTCCTCCTCTGCCCATTTCTTGTATTATAATACTACTCAAAATATATGTCTTGATGGATGGCTGAATCTAAGGTATTGTATTAAATGTAACACTCTCCAATTTCATCCTCCAATTGTGGCCATATAGGGTGTCCATTTCTTTGATACTCATTGTATCATGTAAAAGCCATGGTCCTAGTGGATGACTAAGTTTAGGGCATTGTATTTGGCATGATATCTCACCACTTCATCCTCTTATTATGGGTGTATGGGTTCTTCTAGGGGTTTTATGTCACATCCTAAAAATTTGGATTTGAATATCTTATGGGACATTGTGAATTTACACATTTTTCATTTGCTTAATTATTTCTTTCTACACCATTATTTTGTACATTTTGGTGTAGTTGACTATGTTGGTCATGTTTCGTATTAATTGCACAAGAATTTGATTGTTTCACTAGTGATTGCTAGACAATAACAATTAGAAACATGAAATAAAAGAAATGAGAAATTCCTAATTTCTTCTCACCTTTAGAATAGCACTTATTCTTTGTGAGAAAGTTCTTACTTTTTTTTTATTTTTTTCTTTGTGAGAAAGTTCCTACTTTCTTTTAAGGAGTTGAGCGGGATATTTCTATGTTGGTGGTGGTTGCATTTAGAATAATTTTTGTATATATCTATGTTTCCTATGAAGGAAAATGTAAGTAATTGTTGTTGTTGTATTTGCAAATTTAGACTACAAAAAGAAGAGCAGCTATGGAGTTTGTAATTATTTTCTCCTGAGAAATAAGAATACTAATACCTTGCCCTATGGATGTTTTGTTGGTATTTTGTCAAGGTTTTACCATGTAAATTTGTGTCTTGTGTGTTGTTTTGATGTTCATTTCTTTTCTTCAATATTTCTTTGCATCTAAACTGTTTGCAATATTTAATTATCTGGGGTTTTTTCTTTCACTTGCACAACAAGCGGTATCAGAGAAATTATTTTTGTAGTGGTTGTGTTAGAATTTGGTGTTAATTTTTCCAACATCAAATGGCAAAGGATTCCAATGGTAGGTTTAAGGTGAAGAAATTTAATAAAAAAAATAACTTTGAGCTATGGAAGCTCAAGAAACGAGATTTGTTAGTGCAACAAGGATTGAGATATGTCCGATGAGGACTAGGAAGATCTAGATATGAGAGATCTAAGAACAATTTGGTTGTGTTTGGCAGATGAGCTTCTCTTTAATATTGTTGGAGAAGATATAACAACAAGTTTATGGAGTAGAATGGAGGTTCTTTACATGGCAAAATCCTTGACAAACCGAATCTACTTGAAGAGGCAATTGCATAGTTTGCGAATGAAGGTATGAAAATTATCAAGCATTTAAATGTTTTGAATACTCTTACTTGTCAGTTGGGAAGTATGGATGTAAAAATCAAAGATGAAGACAAGGCAGTCACACTGCTATCTTCTTTGCCCAAACATGGAATCACTTAGTCACTTCTATTAGCTTTAGTACAACTGAATCTCTTGAATTTGATTTTGTTGTGGGAGCTTTGTTTTTTGAAGAGGTGCAGAGGAAGTCTAATGTAGAAACCTCCACATTAGAAGCAATGGTGACTAGAGGTCGATCCATAGAAAAGGCGGAGCATTCGAGAGGTAAATTCAGATCCAAGTCAAGAGGTAAAAAGGGTACTATAAAATGTTGGTATTGCAATAAATTAGGGTGTCTCAAGAAATAATGTTGGAAAAGGAAAGAGGAGAATGATGGATCCAAAAAGGAAGAGAAATTTGTTAAGACTAGTTCTGGTATGGTTGGTGAAGTGTTATCTGTTTGTAATATCTTACGACATCAAGATGAATGGATTTTGGATTCTGGTGCTTACATTCACATGTCTCCACATAGGAGTTGATTTTTCACTTATCAACATATTGATGGAGGTGTTGTTCTTATGAGAAATAATTCTTATTTTAAGACTATTGGAATTGGGAGTATTAGAATCAAGATGTTTCATGGTGGTGTAAAGACATTAACAAAGGTTAGACGTGTACCAAAACTAAAAAGGAATTCAATTTCCTTGGGTGTTTTGAATTATGGTGGTTATAAATTCTCTTGTTAAGGTAGAGTAATTAAAGTGTCCAATGGCATTTTAGTGGTCATGAAAGCTACAAAAGTCAGAAACCTTCATAGGCTATAGTGGTGTACTGAGGTAAATGAGGAAACGATAGTATCTAAGGAAGCAAATGAATCTACTCATTTATGGCATCAACTATTGGATCATATGAGAGATAAAGGGCTAAAGGTACTAGTAAACTGTAAGTCACTTCCAAGTTTTAAATCTTTGATTTTGAATTTTTTCAAGCATTGTGTCTTTGGGAAGAAATGTAGACATAAGTTTAAATCGGGTAGTCATACAAGTAAAGGTGTTTTATACTATGTCCATTCAAATGTTTGGGTTCCATCCCCTATAGTTTCTTTTGGAGGAGCATCATATTTTGCGAGATTTATAGATGACTTGTCTAGAAAAGTATGGGTCTATTTTATTAAAAGAAAAGATGATGTGTTTGGTGTATTCAAGCAATTTAGAGTTTTGGTTGGAAAGAGTATTGGCAGATCAATCAAGTATTTATGAACAAGTAATGGAGGTGAGTTCGCATCTTTGGAGTTTGAAAATTATTGCAAGAAAGATAGGATTGTAAGGCATAAAATTACAGTTTACACTCCTCAACAAAATGGTGTTGTTGAATGCATGAATAAGACTCTTCTAGAAAGAGAAAGGAGAATGCTCACTAATGCCACATTGCAGCAAGAGTTGTGGGTAGAATCAGTTAATACAACATGTTATCTGGTAAATTGGTCACCATTAGTTACAATAGATTGTAAGATTCTTGAAGAGGTATGGACAGGCCATTCATGTGATTATTCAAATCTAATTGTTTTTGTTGTTGTGATGCTTATGCTCTTATTTCTAAGGATCGACATTCTAAATTAGAACCTAAATCCAATAAATGCTCCTTTATTGGTTATAGTGATGGTGTTAAGGGATATAATTGTGGGATCCTACTGCCCACAAAATCATCGTTAGCATAGATGTAGTATTTGATGAATCTTCTCTAACAAAATCACTTTGTATAAAATGATTTGGAACAGGAACAAGTACCATAATATCAACAAGTTTAGTTGGAGACTCATCCATCTCCAAAACAGATGGAGTAGGAAAGGACTTCTAAAGAAGAAGGTGTAGATTTAGAAGACATACAAGAAAATGTGGAAACACCATAACCATCTCTAAGGACATCTACACGAGACATAAATCTTCCTAAAAGGTATGATGATTTAATTTCATCAGTTGCTTTGATTTCTAATGATGGGGAACCAAGTTGTTATCAGGAAGCAGTTAATGGCACTAAAAATGCTAAATGGAAAATAACACTGAAAGAAGAAATGGATGTCTTGGAGAAGAATAAGATATGGGACTTGTTAGAACTTCCAAAAGGTAGGAAAGCTATTGGTTGCAAGTGGGTCTACAAACTGAAGAAGGGTGTTGATGATAAGATTGTGATGTACAAAGCAAGGTTGGTAGAAAAAGAAAATTCTCAGAAAGAGGGTATTGATTTTCATGAGTTTTTTTCACCAATTGTTAAGCTTGTTTCTATTCAAGTTGTATTATTATTAGTTGTATTACTTGACCTTGATTTAGAGCAACTAGATATTAAAATAGTATTTTTACATGGAGATTTGGACGATAGGATATGTATACGGAACAACCAAAAGGGTTTTTTCAAGATCACAATATAAAATTTGTTTGCAAACTCAAGAATTCATAGTATGACCTAAAGTAGTCACCAAAAAATGGTACAAGAATTTTGATTCCTTCATGGTGAACCAAAACATTGTAAGAAGTGAGTATGACCATTGTCTTTACTTTCAAATTTTGAAAAATGAGTTATTCATTATCTTGGTGTTATATGTTGATGATATGCTTGTAACAAGTAAAAGAATGGCTTAAATCAATTAGTTAAAGGCTTGCTTGGGTATGACATTTTATATGAAGGATCTAGGAGCAACAAAAAAAAATTTGGGCATAGACATACATAGAGACAGGGAACATGGTAGTATTTGGTTATCATAGTAGAAATATGTCGAGAAGACCCTCATAAGATTCGGTATGCAAGATGTGAAACCTGTAAATATCCATTTGGCTTCCCATTTTAAGCTAATCTCATTTGTTCATTAATGTCACTGGGTCGTTGGGCCTAAAGAGGGAACCCAACGATGCATACATGTCATAGTGATGAGACAACTTTTAATTTCCATTAAGATGGTGTCATTGGATTGTTGAGGCTTGAACAATGCTTCCATGATGAGCAGACTCCCAATGATGTATTTGTTGCTTGCCACATTTACCGCATGGACTTCCACATCGACCAACTTGACTTTTACTTATCATTGTTGGATTGTTGGGACATTGAAAGGAACCCAACGATATCCATATGCTCCACTGATAGACCCTTGAAGATGATCATAACATCACTAGGTCATTGGAAACCACTAGATGTTCTAATGGCCAGCCAATTTCAAGCAATACACTTTAGTTTCTAGTTCATCACTTGCATGTGCCACCATGTGCATCACCACTAATACAATTTTTTATTGCTAGATTGTTGAGGCCAAGAAAAGGTCTCAATGACATACTGGAGTTGAACCCACATGTTATTATTTCTGCATCACCTTCATAGTCAGGCCCACCACTTTAGTCTCCCACTCTATCATTGGGAGATAAAAACCACTTCAACAATGCTTCTAAGCTTCAATGATATGTGGACCCACATTCTTGAACTATTCCCTATTTTAACCTTTGATCTTTAGGTTGTTGGGTCTCGAAAGAGCACCCAATGATGGGCATAGGTTCTACCTTTATGCTTTCTCTTATAGATGTGATCACACTATCTTGTCATTGGATCGTTGGGGCTCAATCGAGCACTCAACAATATTTGAAGCTTCGTTGATAAACATTTTACCACCCAGACCATATAGTTGAACAACCTCATTGTTGGATCACTAGAACCTGAAAAACCACCGATGATAGGCGTGTGTCTTAATGATGAGAGGATCACTCAAATGACTTATCTTGCATGTGGATATTTTATGAATTACTAGGATACATAAAAGGTATGAGGGGTCATGTGCTAAAAGTATAGCAAAATATTGGGCATAAGTCACTTAGGACAATTTGACTGGGCTCAACTCAAAATGCTGACACTTGGGGCCAGTCAACTTAATGAGCATGATACCCTTAAATGTAACTAATAGGACCTACAACTGGGTATCACAAGCCAACAACGCAAGCTAAGGGTACCACATAGCTAGGGTTTTAATTTAGCTTAAAAGGTAAAACAAAGCCCTAGATAAATCAAATTTTTATAGTCCTAACACACTTAATCATTAGAGGAAAACTCTTAGGCATCAAGACATAGAGAAGATAAGGGTCTAATGGGACCTAAATGATGATAATTCAGCTACTTGGGAGGATGTGGCAAAATTGAGAGATATTTATCCCTATCTTTTGTATAGGCTTCTAGAAGTAAGCTTGTCCCTAGGGGGAGGATGTCATGCCTCCCACATTTGCATTCAATCATAATTATTTTAATCCATTATTGATATTTTAGGTTATATTGAATTATGTATACCACCATTCTTTTATATTAGCATCCACATGGTGCACCCCTTGATATAGTTATAGTATTATTCAGTCTAGTTATTATGTGCTTATTATTTCAATTAATTATACATGTATGGTTCTGTGACTAATTCTACTTATCAATTTGACCTTGATCAAGGAATTTTATGTGCTTTGACTATGATATATATGCATAGATACCCTTGACATTTGTTGAGTGATATATGTACTAGTCATAAACTTCAACTAGCTAAATAGGTCTGAACATACCTCGATGGAGGTTAACAAGAGATAGCATCTTGGCCAAATTGTCACTAAACCTCCATTATACTTAATCACGTGTGATTTACCATATTTTCACAAGTTTATACCTTGTCTACCAAATTTGGTAATGTCAAAAAATCCCTACTATTTCCTTGTGGTTGACTAGTAAGGAGGGTTTGTGTAATATGCGTGCAATCATATTTTTTCATCAATTTTCATCTAAAAATGAATTTTAACATTATCTTTTAAATTTTAATGATACCAATTTTTTTAACATTATCTTTTGGATGCTTTATTTGATTAATAGAAATTATATCTACACTATGATGTACCTCCATTCCTAGAAATTATTGCATGAGACTCAGAGCTTTCATTTCAAATTTATTCATCATTAACAATTTTAAATTCAATGTTAGTAGATTTACACAATCCATTAGTCTATGTGTAATTCTTCTGGATTTGATTATGTGATTTTTTTGCATCAACATTTCAGATCGCACTCACAGAGTGTGATCTGAAACGTTGATGCAAAAAAATCACACAGTCAAATGCAAAAGCATTGCACACAATTTTAAAGTCATCCCTCATCTTAAAACTACTACCAATATACAAAAAAAGATAACATAGAAACTTACAATAAGGATATCATTACTTCATTTATTATAGTAAAGAGTAAGCCCACTCTTGCTTCTCTTGAATTCATTATACTAAAATTATCCATCAATCCTAGTATACCATCTCTTGGTGCTCTCTTCAGGCCATATAATTCCTTCTTTAGGTTGTATACTTGGTGTTACTATTATTTAATTTGCATGTCAAAACCCTATGGTTGTTGGACATAGAATTCTTTTTCTAACTACCCATTTATGAAGATACCTTTCACATGCATGTGATGTATGCTCTATTTCTTTTTGAATTGTTATTAAAACCATTATTCTAATAGTTTTTTATCTTTCTATTGATGTAAATATATCTTCATAATCTATTACATACCTTTGTATGAAGCTTTTTATAGCTAACTATGCCTTACATCTTTCAACGCTCCTATCAATGTTGTACTTAGTCTTGTAAATCCACTTTGTACTAATATTTTTCTTCTCATGTGGAATATTTTAATTTTTTTTAATATCATTCCTATTAGTAGAAACTACCTCTAATTGCATTTCTTTCATTCGAACCTAATTAGTACATGTATCTTCAAACCATGATTGTTCAACATTATCTTCTAAAAATAAAGTAGATTTTAATATCTCACCTCTCAAATTGTCTTCATAGGATTGACTTCTACTCCTCTTGTAAACATCACTTCAAATTCTTATCTATCTTGTAGAACTTTAAATTGAAGTTGACTTGCACTAGAATTAAAAGAGGTGCTACTTTGTGGACTTGTAGTGCTAGAAACTAAAATATTAGTAGGATTTTTATTAATAATATCATCATTATTGACACTATCATTAAAAAAAAAATCGACTTCTCAACATGGCTATTTTGATCTCCATAAACTCTGCTTGCATAAATATCACGTTCCTTGACACAACCATACTATTAGTAAGAGGATTTTGCAACCTTACCTCTCCCTTCATCAAAAGATAACATCTATTGACACAAAAATACTATTAGTGAGAGGATTATAGAACATGTGGTCCTTACTTTATTCACTAAACCAAACAAAAATGTATGATTCACTTTTTGGATCTAAATTTATCTCTTTTGACCAACTACATAAACATATCAACACCATTCTTTATCTCACACTAGGCTTCAAAAGGAGTCATCGCAAGTGCATTAGTGAACCTTTATTTGAGAATATACACTACTATAGCAACTACATAAGCCCAAAAAGAAATTGCTCAATCTCTTGGTTTGTAATATAACCCTTACCATTTCCACCAATGTAGGATTCCTCCTTTCAACAATGACATTTTTGTGAGGTATGTAAGAAACGGTGAGTTATCTTTAGATACCATTAAGATCACAATAATCCATAATATCTCTTGAACAAAATTACCTTCCATGATTGGTTCTTAAGAATTTTGTTTTATCATAGTTTTCATTTTCCATGAGGGCTTTAAACTTGTTGCTCGTATATCAAAGGCTTGATTATTTTGGCCTTCAAAAAATTTAAAACAAACACTATCATGAATAATCATCAATAAAAGTAATGAAATATAATGACTTAAAAAAAAAATTGCATAAGACCACATATATCAAAATGAACTAGCTATATTTGATAGTGGATGTGCATTGCATTTTGAAAATTTCTCTATTTCATGTAAAAACCAAACATTTAAAATTGATGTCCATTAAATATAAGATCCTGTTTAAGCTCGGGTTGTTTATTTGAATAATTATTTTAGTAATGAGATATATTCATTATAAACATGATAGAAACCAACTAGATAGACTACTTATATCATACATGTAAACATTAAAGAAGAATAGTAATATAATGTTCTTACCTCTTTTATATATCCTCTTCATTTATATTTTATTCTAACCAATTTTAAGAAATGTTAAAAATAACTAAAATTGTCTAATTTTTTCCACATTTTAAAATGACGTGTAGTTAAAAATCTCGAGTTATTAGAAGCTCCCTTAAAAACACATTTTTAGATGTGATATTCAACTGTAAAAAGCAAGTTGGCTTTCTCCTGAAAATTAGAGTTAGATTGTGGTATGAATTTGTAACTATTTTTTTTGTTTTCAATGTAAATTAATATAATAAATTGTGCACTAGCAGTGCCCTGTTTCTCCTCTGTTTTGGAAGTGCTTGTAACAATTTTAGTTTTAAAAAAACATTGTAGACAACTGTTAGATATATATACACAACGTTCAAACCCCTGTAGCTTTCAGGTTGGAAGACCACAGGGTAGACAGGAGTTTTATTGGTTTCAAACAGACCAAAATGGCGCTCCTCCTCACCTCCAGCCTTCTGATTCTCATTGAACAGTGCAAAAATATATGTCTCAATTGTCGTCCCAGGTCTCTTTGGTGTTCCGGCATTGGACAAAACATGCTTGATGAGATTGTTGTTGTAAGTTCGGGCATTGTCCACTGTAGCCACCGCATTGCCTGCAGAAGGCCACCCGCTTTCAGTTATTACAATTGGAATATTGGAATGTCCCAGCTTGTCTATAGCAGCTATAAAAGTGTCGACCAAAGCGTCGAACAAGTTATTATACATGAGACTGCCATCAATCACCAGACTCACCACAGTACTTGTCGATCTAAACAAAGCATAGTCTGCAGAAATTGAGCCTACAGAGTGTTTGGAGCTGAAGTGTGGATAGACGTGGGCCATGAAAGGGGAGCCATTATCTCATAGAAACTTAAGGATAGCACTTATGACTGAGGAAATGAGTTGTTCAACACGGACATTGCGTGTTGTGTAGAGACCTTGATGTTTTTCTGCAGATCGGCGTTCCTCAATGCCCTCTGAGTGTTTTCCATTGCAGGGAGGAGATACGAAATGAGTGTTGGGTAAGTGCACAAAGATGGTGGTAAAAAAGGGGTATAAGTGGACACTTTTTTTTTCTGAAATCAGGTGAACCTGAACTTAGAGGCAAAATTTGAAAGTCATCCACTCAAGATATAAAGATAATCAAAGAACAAATATTGTAGTACTCTGAATCTAGTTTCCAAACTACTAAACTTTTTCAAAATTGGATAAGATTAAGGGGGTCAAATCTTTCGCGCATAAAAAACTGACCCTGTTTTTTTCTAAAAAACATAACATAGTGTTTGACGTGCGCATCAAAAAAGTCATGGTTAGATTTAGTATTTTGACAAATCCTTTGGCAGAAAGATAGTTAAGAGTGAGCACTAGAAGATGTGTATTTTTTTGTAATTTTTTGTTGAATATTTTTTTTTAATGATTTTTCCAATCGAACACATCCTGAAAATTCGGTACCTATTCGTGCACAAAGCATAAGTTGCACTAAACAAATCGAAAATACAATTTTATTTTTTTAAATTGTAAATAATCAAGTGCACTACAATAATATATAAAGTTTTTAAAATTTAGATAAGTATATCAAAAGTTATTTAAAAACTGGTGCACCTATGTCTATGAGAACTATGGAGACACTGGTAAAAGAAATTCAATAATAATATGTTATTGTTGTTCAAATTGAAAAAAAATTATATGGTTAGAAAGCTTAGAAGATGGGTGAAAATATGGTGGCAATTTTAGAAATACCCACTTTATGAAGTGTAAACCTGATGATGACAAAGTTGATAAACCAAGTTGATAAAAAAAAACACGTCAAAAATGAGAGAAATGGAGGGAAATCAAACTTCCAATCCATAGCTTTGTCATCCAGGCCTATTTCCAAGCCTAAAAAGTAAAAAACGCGTACGGGGTACTTATGGTTTAAACAGCGCGTACACGCTATCCTTACTATACACAGCGCGTACGCGCTATTGTATAATATGATATTCTATGTATAATATGTGTATATTCATATAATATATGTAATATATAATATATGTATAATATGACATTGTATATATAATATGTGTATAATATGACATTGTATATATATTATGTTTATATACATATAATATATTAAACATATATATATACATGTAAATGTATCGTCTCTCCCTCTCAAACGCATACAAGCTCTCTCTCTCTCTCTCTCTCTCTCTCTCTCTCTCTCTCTCTCCTTCCATACCCCATCCCTCTTTCTCTTCTTCTCTCCCTCCATACCCCACTGCAACTGTGTCTGCACTTCTATAGAAGTAAGTGAATTTATTTCTTATCTACAACTTCCTCTTTGATTTTTATCATGTATTCTCTCCCTCCCTCTACCTCTCCCTTCCCCCCATGTTCTCTCCCTCTCTCTCCCTCTCTCTCTCTCCCCTCTCCCCTCCCTCTCTCTCCCTTTCCCACCCCCCTCTCTCTCTCTCTCTCTCTCTCTCTCTCTCTCTCTCTCTCCTTCCCTCTCTCCCTCTCTCTACCTTCCCTCCCCCTCTTCCCCCCTCTCTCCCTCCCTCTACCTCTCCCTTCCCCCCATGTTCTCTCCCTCTCTCCCTCTCTCTCCCTCTCTCCTCTCCTCTCTCTCTCTCTGTCCCCTCCGCTCTCCCCTCTCCCTCTCCCTCTCTCTCCCCTCCCCTCTCTCTCTCTCCCCTCTCCTCTCCCTCTCTCCTCTCCTCTCCCTCTCTCCTCTCCTCTCCCTCTCTCCCTCTCTCCTCTCTCTCTCTCTCCCTCCTTTCCTCTCTCCCTCTCTCTACCTTCCCTCCCCCCTCTTCTCTCCCTCACTCCCTCCCTCTACCTCTCCCTTCCCCCCATGTTATCTCCCTCTCTCTCCCCTCTATCTCTCCCTCTCTCTCTCTCTCTCCCTCTCCCCTCTCCTCTCCCTCTGTCTCCCTTCCCCCCTCTTCTCTCCCTCTGTCTCCCTCTCCCTCCCTCCCTCTCTCTCTCTCTCTCCACTCTTCTCTCCCTCTCTCCCTCCCTCTACCTCTCCCTTCCCCCCATGTTCTCTCCCTCTCTCTCCCTCTCCCCTCTCCTCTCCTCTCCCTCTCTCACTCTCTCTACCTCTCCCTTCCCCCCATGTTCTCTCCCTCTCTCCCTCTCCTCTCCCTCTCTCTCCCTCTCCCCTCTCCCCATGTTCTCTCCCTCTCCCTCTCTCTCCCTCTCCTCTCTCCTCTCCCTTTGTCTCCCTTCCCCCACTCTCTCTCCCTCTCTCTATCTCTCTCCCTCTGCCCTCTCTCCCTCCCTCTCTCTCTCTCCCCTCTTCTCTCCCTCTCTCCCTCCCTCTACCTCTCCCTTCCCCCCATGTTCTCTCCCTCTCTCCCTCTCTCTCCCTCTCTCTCCCTCCCCTCTCTTCTCTCCCTCTCTCTCCCTCTCCCCTCTCCTCTCCATCTCTCCCTCTCCCTCCATCTCCCCTCTCTTCTCCCTCTCTCTCCCTTCCCCCCCTCTTCTCTCCATCTATCACTCTCTCTCCCTCTCCCCTGTCCTCTCCCTCTGTCTCCCTTCCCCCCCTCTTCTCTCCCTCTCCCCTCTCCTCTCCATCTCTCCCTCTCTCTCCTTCTCCCCTCTCCTCTCCCTCTCTCTCCCTTCCCCCCCTTCTCTCCCTCTCGCTCCCTCTCCCCTCTCTCCCTCTCCCTCTCTCCCTCTGTCTACCTCTCCCTTCCCCCCATGTTCTCTTCCTCTGTCTCCCTCTCCCCTCTCCTCTCCCTCTGTCTCCCTTCCCCCCCTCTTCTCTCCCTCTGTCTCCCTCTCCCCTCTCCTCTCCCTCTATCTCCCTTCCCCCCCTCTTCTCTCCCTCTCCCCTCTCTCTCCCTCTCCCCTCTCCCTCTCTATACCTCTCCCTTTCCCCCATGTTCTCTCCCTCTCTCCCTCTCCTCTCCCTCTCTCTCCCTCTCCCCTCTCCTCTCCCTCTGTCTCCCTTCCCCCCTCTTCTCTCCCTCTCTCTCCCTCTCCCTCTGTCTCCCTTCCCCCCCTCTGTCTCCCTCTCCCCTCTCCTCTCCCTCTGTCTCCCTTCCCCCCTCTTCTCTCCCTCTCTCTCCCTCTCCCTCTGTCTCCCTTCCCCCCCTCTTCTCTCCCTCTCTCCCTCTCCCTTCCTCCATACCCCTTCCATAACTTTTTAAAGGCTTAGTAGCACGTACACGGTACTTATTACTCATAAGAACATATGGGGTACTATTCCCATTATTCAATACCTTGGGATAAAAATTTTAGGCTTATTATCGCGTACGCGCTACTTATCAACCTAAATTACCGTTGGGCTTGCCAACATTTTATGGCCTAGCAGCGCGTATGCGGTTATCAATGTAGCGCGCACGTGGTTTATAGACATAGTTTTAGTTGCCCAAGAGCCTCAACGGCCTCAAAAGAAGTTTTTGAGGTCGTTGAAGGCCCCACTGGAACTCTGTCTGCACTTCTATCACTGTTGTATACATAAAAGTAAGTGAATTTTTTGTTTTTTGCATGATTTCAAATGATTGAATTGTTGTTTTTATTAGTTTTTTGTTTTTGCATGGTTTCAAATGATTAAATTGTGATTGTTTAATAGTTTGATTCCAAAAAATAGTGATAAGATGCATACTTATGGTTATTTATTTATTTTTGAACTTTTCTTTACATATATATGTAATATGATTCTATTTAGGTCAATCGATCTCAACCATGGGAAAGAACAAGCGAGGAACGATGGAACAACGAGAGGCTCAAAAGGAAAGACAAAGGCAGTGTATGAAGAAATTGCGTGACATAAGAACAATGGGAGAAGAAGGTATGTCAACCTCAACATCTCAATTTGATTTACCAAACGAATATAATGCACCTAATGCAATTGAAGAAGAAACATTTGATAATTTACCGTTTGAACCTAATGCAATTGAAGAAGAAACATTTTATAATTTACCGTTTGAACCTAATAAAATTGAAGAAGATACCGCATTGAATAATCAATTAAATGATGAACATATTACACCTTCTCTACTTGATGAATTGAATGTACATAATGCACCGATGTTAACACCTCCTAGAATCATTCGTAGGAAATCAAAATATCTAATTGACATTGATGAGAATATATTGAAGTCAATGGCCAATAAAATGAATGAATGAACTTGTAGGAGAATAGTTAAAAGAATATAGCAAAACTCTTTTAAAAACTTAAATCAAACCGCAAGATGTCAATTAATTGTTCAAATGATTAAAAATTTGAATTTTAGAGAGACAATGAAAATTCTAGGCCTAAGATCATCTGAAAGTAACAGTGAAAGAACTATTGTCATAAATCTATTTGATGCATATCAATCTATTGGTTCAAAATCATGTAGTAAAGATTCTAATGCTACTCGACGTGTCATTACATCAACCATAATGAGCAAGAAAATAAAAAAAAATCGTTTGATAAGCAAAACAAGTAAGTCATTGAACGTTAGTAGAACAACATTAAGTAAAGCATTAAAGAGGCGAGAACAAATAGAGGAACCTAACAATAATTCTCTTTGGGTATTCTCGGGTAGACTACCACACAAAGACAAGGTTGTTGTAGATGCACTAAAAACATTAATTGAAATTTTTTGGCATGACAACACAAAAGTATCGCCCAACCAAAGAGATGTTGTTAGAATGTGAATTGGGTCTAAAAATCGTGAGCCACATGCGAAAAACTATTTGGATATGACTCAAACTAAATTTTATGAAAGATTCCTTCAAAAGTTTCCTCAAATAAAAATTTCTCAAAGATTTTTTGAAATGGCAAAACCTTTTTATATTAAGATTAATCATGTACGCACCACATGTTATTGTAGGATGCATATTGAATTTTCCATGCATTATGAAATTTTTCATCATATTTGTTCTACTTTGCACACTAATGATGTTTTGCAGGAATGTAATATACAAGCACCTCCTAAGTTGGCAAGAGAATTTATTTCAAGTGTGTTATGTAATAGACATGATGGTTGCATTTATTATAAGATGCCTTGTTTGGAAGGTTCTTGTGCTATATGTGGTGGTTTGCAATGTTTACCAAGATGCATACATTTGGAGAGCACACATGAAATTGGTACGAAACTAGTTTCTTTTGGAAAATACAAGATAGTCACATATGGAGTTAAAGATGGAAAAGATTTGAAGAGATGCGAGCTAGTGAAAAATGATATATGTGTAGCTCAATTGATGAAAATGTTTCAAGAGAAACTAGTTTATGAGTACATAATGCATACACATAGAGCTCGATGGTTAGATGAGCAATTCAAGTTGTGTAAGGACACATTTCCTCTTGGCACCATTGTCTCTATCATTGATTTCACTGAAAATTATACACTACAACCTCAAAATGAAGTGCAATCCATGTATTATCACTCTACACAAGTTTCTATTTTTGTACACATAGCATTCATGCATGTAGATGATAGCATAGAGGAGGATAGAAAGGTTGTAAGAGAGTATCACTTCTACATAAGTGATGATCGTACTCATTCATCAGAGTTTGTACAAGGATGCTTTAAAGTTTTCTATGATAGTTTAAGGGAAAGGAACAAATGATACAACTGACACTTAATATGGTCAGATAATTGCACTGCACAATTTAAGAATGCAAGGATGTTTTATTGGCTGACAAGGATGCATGTGACAAGTGGTGTACAACATTTTTGGAATTTCACTGAGGCTGGACATGGTAAGGGAGAGCACGATGGTGCACGAGCATGCGTGAAAAGAGCCCTAGCCAGGGAAGAATTGAAGTACGAAGGTGGTGCTGAGTTGGTAGATGCAGAAACAATTGTGCGATGGTGTAAGTCTACAATGGGTCTAGGTAATCTAGGTACGTCATTGGTTCGTAGATATTTTTGGTTGATTACTGAATCTAACATTGAAAACTATCTAGATTGTTGTACAGTTGCGAGATCGAGTGACATGCACTCATTTATGAGTTCAAATTCAAGTTCACTAGTAATTTATACGAGACAGATGGTATGTTTTTGCTCTTCATGCATGTATTGTTTGTGGGAAGAATGTGAATCAGAAGAGTGGGTTGACAAATGTTCTTGTAGACCATTGGTTCCCATTGATTCATATCAAATTCTCAAAGCACTACAATTGAGCCAGATTGAGACATTAGTGGATTTTGACCATGTATCCGACCTAGTGGATTCAGGTGATTTTTTGAGTTAATTTTTTTGCTAGTATTCTTTTTGGTTCATTTTGTTGTACATCATACTTTATTTTTGGTATTAATTAACACTTTATAAAATGTAGGTCATGTGTATGTAGTTGTTGCAGAAGAGAACAATGAAGAAGGAACAGATTACTATTTGTGCTGTTGTGTTGAGCCTAAAAGAAAATTGACAACCACAATCATTGATGGAGAGGGTATTGAGTACCCAATAGGGTCTGTTGTCGTGACAGGAACATAGCTTCGGAGATACCCTATCAAGAATTCTGATGTTTGGTTGTTCGAGGACTTTGAAACACACAGACATATTCTTCATTTCTCTAACCTTGTTGTTGCAACAAATATTCATTTGATGAAGTATCATGGTAGACCTCATAACAAGATTTTATGGAAAGTTCATGAATCTGACCATGAGGCAATACTTGACACAATACGGGTTAGAGCCAATCCTAAAGGCTCACTTGATTGATTCTACAGTTCAGAGTAGAATGATTTTGAGAATTTTGTATAAATCTATATTCATTTTTTGTATATATAAATGCCCATGAGTTGATTTTTACATGTTTAGGGGCATAATTTTGTATATTTAAGTGGAAATGAGCTGATTTGTACATATGTACATGCCAAATTTTGTATATTAAAATGGCGATGAGCTGAATCACACATATTGTAATGCCAAATTTTGTATAAAATCCCATGAGATGATTTGTAGATTAAAATGGTGATGAGATGAATCACATATATTGTAATGCCAAATTTTGTATAAAAGCCCATGAGATTATTTGTAAGACAATTTTTTGTATAATCAAATAGCCAAGAGCTGATTTGACCATATTTAGAGGCAAATTTTTGAATAATATGTCACACGATGTCTGTTTGTGCACACGAGGAACAGAATCAATTTTAGCCAATCATGCAACTTTTCCTTGCAAGCAACTGATGGTTTTTTAAGTAGGTGAAAAAATGCTACTAATTGAAAATGGCTCCGAGTCATCAAAAACCGAGATAGGCCATTGTAAAGGAGCCTCACGCGACCCTACGGGATCAAACAGATCGACCGTATGTGTCATGGATTGGAAGAAACAATCTGTCAAATTTTGACAATTTTTTGGACTCAGGGCACTTGAGAGATTGCATCGGTAGGGTATGACTCTCGACATTCTAGTGCTTTGGGATGGATGACAGGGGCATGCCTAGCATAAACATACCCACCTAGACGCGCTCGCAATTTCTGTTTGTGTACACAAGGAATAGAATCAATTCTAGCCAATCTTGCAACTTTTCCTTGCAAGCAACTGACAGTTTTTTGAGCAGGCAAAAAAATGCTACTAATTGAAAATGGCTCTGAGTCATTGAAAACCAAGATAGGCCATTGTAGAGGAGCCTCACGTGACCCCACGGGATCAAACAGATCTACTGTATGTGTTGTGGATTGGAAGAAACAGTCTGTCAAATTTTGACAATTTTTTGGACTCAGGGCACTTGAGAGATCGCACCAGTAGGGTATACTCTCGATGTTCTGGTGCTTTGGGATGCATGACAGGGGCATGCCTAGCATAAAAATGCCCACCCAGATGTGCTCACGACATCTGTTTGTGCATATGAGGAACAAAATCAATTCTAGCCAATCTTGCAACTTTTCCTTGCAAGCAACTGACAGTTTTTTGAGCAGGCAAAAAAATGCTACTAATTGAAAATGGCTCTGAGTCGTCGAAAGCCAATATAGGCCATTGTAGAGGAGCCTCATGGGACCCCATAGGGTCAAACAGATCGACTGTATGTGTTATAGATTGGAAGAAATAGTCCATCAAATTTTGACAATTTTTTGGACTCAGGGCACTTGAGAGATCGCACTGGTAGGGTATGACTCTCGACGTTCTGGTGCTTTGGGATGCACGACAGGGGCATTCCTAGTGTAAACATTCCCACCTGGACATGCTCATGACGTCAGTTTGTGCACACGAGGAACATAATCAATTCTAGCCAATCTTGCAACTTTTCCTTGCAAGCAACTTACGGTTTTTTGAGCAGGCGAAAAAATGCTACTAATTGAAAATGGCTCCGAGTCATTGAAAACTGAGATAGGCCATTATAGAGGAGCCTCACGCGACCCCATAGGATCAAACAGATTGATTGTATGTGTCGTGGATTGGAAGAAACAGTCTGTCAAATTTTGATAATTTTTTAGACTCGGGGCACTTGAGAGATCGCACCGGTGGGGTATGACTCTCGACGTTCTGGTGCTTTGGGATGCATGACAAGGGCATGCCTAGCGTAAATATGCCCACCCAGATGCGCTCACGATGTTGGTTTGTGCACACAAGGAACATAATCAATTCTAGCCAATCTTGCAACTTTTCCTTACAAGCAACTGACGGTTTTTTGAGCAGGCAAAAAAATGCTACTAATTGAAAATGGCTCCGAGTTGTCGAAAACCAAGATAGGCCATTGTAGAGGAGCCTCATGCAACCCCATGGGATCAAATAGATTGACCGTATGTGTCATGGATTGGAAGAAACGGTCCATCAAATTTTGACAATTTTTTGGACTCAAGGCACTTGAGAGATCACACCGGTAGGGTATGACTCTCGACGTTCTAGTGCTTTGGGATGCACGAAAGGGGTATTCCTAGCATAAACATTCCCACCCGGACGTGCTCGCGATGTCAGTTTGTGCACACGAGGAACAAAATTTGACCATTGCGAGCGTGAGGGTGCTCTCGCACCAAACACATTGTTGTTTAAATTCATATTATTGATTTTTGTTGTTTATATTCATATTGTTAATTACATACGCAAATATTAATTTAAATTTATAAAAGAGCAGCCACCAAATACAACGAATACACAATAATGAACTGAATACAAGGAGTTTTGTAGGGTTAATTCAACATTTTAGAAATTTTATCAAATCATATTCCACAATTGCCATGCTTTATTTTGCCAAATTTTGTTGTTTATATTCATATTGTTGATTACATATGCAAATATTCATTTAAATTTATAAAAGGATAACCACAAAATACAAGGAATACAAAATAATAAACTCATTACACATTTATTGGATCGAATATCGATATTTATATATATTAAAAAAGGCATGTCTGCCAAGTCAATACAAGTATTACAAAAATGTGGCATATGCCATGTCCAAATCGATATACAATAAAAATGTAGAATATATCTACATGTATTGGTCATTCTATGACCAAAACTAACACTATATGATCCTAAACTTCTGGTGGATCATCAAAATCAAGCCTCTTCGGCACAGTATGCGGCTCTGTAGATGGCTGCAAAACCACAATTCAAAAGCCAAGTTAGAATTTTTTTGTAGAAAATAGTTCACAATTAACATTATAACTATGCATTTAACTTTAATTCCTTTGCAATTGAAATGTATATTACCTCATCGACTGATCCAGGAGCTAATGTCTTCACTCTCCTCTCCTTGTCACTCTTAGGTGTTTTCTTGAAGACATACTTAAATTGATCCACGTTATGGCCGTACCACGAAGGAGTCTATTGTAGATTAAATGTACAATTAATAAAATGTACTAACATAAATATATCAAAAACACTTAAAAGCTATAATATAGAGAACAATGACGTACCTGTGCCTGAGACACTTCACCAGTGGACTGAGGATGGCTCACCATCGATGTAGAAACTAACGCTATTAGCTATACAAAAAATGTACAAAGATTAAATACAATTAATATAATGATAAGTATTGAAGGTTGAAAACAATTAATTTTACATATCAAACAAAAGTGTACGGGATCCTAATGTGCTTCTCCAGTGCAAGGAGGAGGGTTCACCATGGACGAAATAGGTATGGAAATTTCTTGTATGAAAAAATTATAAGAAATTATAATATATCACAAATTCACATGTATGCGTGCATATAATCATGAAATCAAGAAAATTAAGTAGAGATACATACCTCTGCCCTCTCGATCCATGGGTGAATCGGGTGCATTCAACATATCCACAAAGCTCAATGGCCACTATACATGTAAAATAGACAAAAAACACTAATCAATCTACAAACCCCAACTAATACTTGATTTCAACATTTTCAAACAATTGTACAACTAAAAATGTGTTCAATTACCTTCTTCACACGTTTTGGCATCTTCGAGGAATTCTTTTTCTTAGGACGAGCCCTAGACGCGGAGGGGGTGCCCTAAAAACACAAAATTAACATGAGATATTAGTACAAATAATAAATTAAACATAATTTTAAAAATCTAAAATGAAATGACTTGCATATTCCATCAAAACAATATATAAAAGAGTTGTACAAAATATCATACCGTATAGCCTTGTAGGCCAAAATCGATCGCCAAGAGCGTGATGTCATCAATCTGGGACATTCCATCCCCTGTCAACACCTACAAACCAGAAATTGGACCAAGCATTAAAGATAGTTAGTATATCTTGTATTTTTTTTAATTCAAAGTGTACTATTCTATTTTAACATGTTACAAAATTTATACCTCAGGCATCGAAGTTGCAGCTATGGTAACTGGGGGAGGTGTATGGGATACCGCTGCTGCATCCTGAAATGCATATTATTTGTCTCAATTTAAATCGATGTATAAATGAAAATTCATTTATGTAATTACAAAATTAAAGTGAATGATAAATAAAACGTTATGAATTCAAATCAGCACACCTGTGTCTGTGGCTCATGGGCAAACACCATGTCCATCAACTCATCTGTTAGCACGACATCCTCAAGTGTGTGAGCCTGACATCTACAATCACAAATCGTGCATAGATTATATAAGTATCCATCTGCACTGGTTGCATCATCTATCCCCGAGCATATCCCCGAGAAATTGACACACATATGCTTGATGGGCTCTTTGTTGCCCTCTAACGGCTCATCATCCAATACAATAGGGTGTGCTAATGATGTCCCATGCTGGATGATGGCACTAGCCAATGCTGTGGCCGCATGAAGAGTCTGTAGCTCCATCGACTCTTTCAGCTCTAATGAGACAACCTGATGCACCTTGGGTTTGGGTGCTAGGAGGCGGCGACTCTCCACGGCTAATCGCCTACAGGGTCTAGGTCTATCTTGGGCAAAGCCACCACCTCTACCATGAAACTCTCTCATGTCAAAATAATTTGGGTGGACATTGAGCACAAACTCACAATATATTTTTCTCAAAAAATATAATGGCACCTCATAATTATTACAAGGTGGATAATCAAAGACCATCCACCACCTCTACCAAAAAAGATTCTTCATCTGCACATTAGTACACCAATGTATGGGAAACCTCTTTGCATTAGGAGGTAATGACTGACCAGTTTTGGGGTCAACAAAAAGGGAACATATTTGTTGTTTAGAAATATTTTTGTTTTTAACTCCATCGTATGATAGCCCATTGGCATAGAATTGATGACACCTATCCCTAAAGCTTCCCCATTTGGTAATTTCTATGGAAACAACTATGGCACCACTAGCTAATGTTTCTAGGCTAGTGGCAAGGGATTGATGATGGTCAAGTTCAGAAGTTTTCAATTTTACAATCAGTCTATTGATTTTGGATGTATTTTGCCCTAATTGATTAATTAATTCTTCCTGTGTTTCAGCTGTGCGGTCAAAAGGAGGAATTGGGGGTTGTTCTTGTGTGTTATCAGGAGGTGCATTTGGTTGTTCTTGTGGGTTTTTAGGAGGTGCATTTGGTTGTTCCTGTTCTGGATTAGAAGAATCTGGTTTTTGAAACAAAAAATGAAAAAACCTAATCAAAATTAATGAAATTAAATTCAAAATGTAAAACAAATTGCATAAACCAGAAAGAAAGACAAAAATAACCAAAAACTAACCTTGATCCATAGCCTGGAGGACAAATTCGCACCCCGTTCGTGGTTTAGGTTAGAAAATTGGAAAAAAACAAAGTAAAAAATGCGCTTTTCGGGTAAATGAGGACCCAGTTTTTTTAAAAACTTTTTTCATCAGGCACCATGTACGCGGTTTTACTAGGATTATTAGTGTGTATGCGCTCATTTTTCTATAAGCAGCACATACGCGCTAATTTTCCTAGGCGTAGCGCGTACGCACTCAGTTTCCGAAACTTAGCACGTGCGCGCTACCTTTTCTAGGCTTGGGAAGAACAAACCTAAGCACGTATGTAGGAATTTGAAATTTCAGACCGCGTATGCGCTACCTGTTTTTCCAAATTTTTTTAGGTAGTGTCCACTTTTCTGACCACCATCTTTGTGCACACGCCGTGTTCTACTTGCAAAAACCTCATTTCCCACTGCAATGTATTTGATGTTGACAGAAGGATAGAATGGTTTAATGTTGTCACTCACCCATCCGTTCGCTGCATCCTGGTCATCTGCAATCGTCTGAAGCTCAGCGTTGCCAACTCCCACAAGAACTTCGATTCCAGAATTCTTCAGGGCCTTTAGAACGGTCTGCTCTGCCATGTATATTCTCACCTTTCCTATGTTGTTTGACTGCATCAGATTCACCACCTCATCGTGAGAAGGCAAACTGTCTGAAAGCATTCCGTAGCATACTCTTATCTTTTCACCATCTGCTGGACATAAAAATGAAAAGACTACAAATTACTTTCACTAGAATCTAAATTTTTTAAATTTAATATATGGGGTTTTATTAACAGTTCATTTTTATAAACTATTGATATTAAAATATAAGAAAATGTCTTTAAGTTTTCAAGGAATGTCTCTTTTGTGTTTGTTTAAGTTGGCATTATAACTGTTTGTTTTTCCTCTGTGCTCTCCATTATTCCTTCTAAATAATTTTGTTTGCTATTGTCTCTGACTGTTTCTGTAACAGAAATAGGATCCCAATTTACCTTTATGATCCTAACTTTCATTTTTATTTAATAAAAAATATAACATAGCTCTAAACTATAAGACTAAATTGGCAACCAGTAGTAGCCACCAGATAATATTACAAAACACGCATAGCACTACCAAAAACATTAGAGCAATTGTGAAAATTATCCAATGGACCACTCTCATTGTAGATGGATCTGTCGATTGGTGATTACAAGCCCTAGTATAAACTCCATTAATCAAAACTGCAACCATTGAGTGAATCATCGGTCCCACTGCCTCACCTAACCCTTGAAATTTAAAGCCTTGTATCCCCTCACCCTTCACACTACCCTAACCAGTCTATTATCTTCCAATAGAGGCATTGTATATCCACTAGTAAGTTCCATAATCCCCGTACCAATGTTTTTCTTATAACTATACAAATCTGCTGCCAAATTTTCTCCAATGTCTGCATCTTCAGCATCAATTACTACATCGTAGCATCTATAGCTTATATGTCAACCTCAAACCCAACTACAGGCTTATTACACTTTCTTCCCGGTGTCACAGGACTTGTCTGGAAACTCACATTATCCTTGTCGTCAACATACATCTCAACAGGACAGCGCAGTAAGAAACAAAGGAAACTTTCATGCACAGCTTCATCACCCATTGCTAGTGATTTCGTAACAAGAATAGAACCCTAATTTCCCTTTTTTATCTAATCAAAAACATATAATAAGATTAAACCAAGCTCTCAATTATTCCTTAAAAAGAACTAGTTTGGGAGATTTTGCAGTTAAATTTAGATTATGAGAACAATTTTAAGGATACTTTCTTATTCAACGGCCATCTTCTTACAAAAATCAGCAAAATCATTTGGCAATATTGTTGTTGAAAAAACTAAAAGAACTACCAACTTTGGAACTTCAAGTCTTAGGCTAACCCAAAATTCATTAAACTACCTGCATTAAAATACTCTGAAAATTTTCATATTTTAGAAAACCACGATGTATAAGACCACAACCTAACAGATTTTCTGAATTTAAATTGAAAATATTCATCCAATGAAAAATTGATTGAAATATTATACTTCTTTCCTTATAATAAATTGACAACATTTGCATAGAACTTTATATACCCTAAAAATATAACTTGGCTGCAACAATAATGAAAATTTAAGCAACTGAAGAAGATAAGCAATTCCAATTTCTTTCCTCTATGCAATTGAGCGTCTCAATAAGAGTGAACCTCACCTGCACGGGCTATGTAGAATGAAACGATCGACGATGAGCAGAGCCAAAGCATAGCAATCTTTATTTCCAAGTATATAACATTATAGTTTATAGTTTTAGATAAATGAAATGCTAAGCATATGGAAAAAGAGCCATTTTAAAATTGGTAGTGATCAAATATTCAAAGTTTTAGATAAATGTCCAAGTATATAACATTATAGTTTATAGTTTAAATATCCAAGTATATAACATTATAATCTTTACATATAATACATTAGACAAGCCAATGCTTTAGGAACTTCATCAAACTTGGAAAGATTGATATTGTGATCAATAATGCCTATAACAACTATTTTATTTGGTTTCTTTCCTAATTATAACTAAATCAATCGAACCAATAAATGTATAGCTTTATTGAATACAATCATGTGTATTGAGAGAAGATTAATCCCTAAGCCTTAGACAAACAAATTCTTTTTCAAAGCTCCATCTTAAATTCAAAACTTATGAAATCCAATACAACTATTTTTTTGATTTCTAAGAATAATTTCCGAAACTATATTCCTCTCCTCAACAAAATCAACAAACACTGATTTGTCACCAATCATGTAAAAAGATGTTCCTTGGTCTAAAATATATCCTTTGTAACTTAAAGTACCCCTTCCATGATTTGGTTTATAATTATTTTTGTTGTTCCTTAAGAGGCAATTGCCAAAATATTATGATTTTAAGCTAGGTAATCTTTTTCCTTGTTCTATATAGACTTGCTACAATTTATGCTTATATTTAGCCAATAGGATTTTTCTAGGTGGGCAACACCCCACCAAAAGTGTCTCATGCATGTCAAAAAGGCTCTGATGCTGAGTTTGTTTTGATTAATTTTCTATTGGTGGGAATATTTTGGGGTTGCTGAGCATGCTTGTTTATAAAGTAATATGTTATTTAAAACCATTAAATTCATCCAACTGTCACCTCAAATAATTTGATGGAACCATATGTTTTTAAAAAGACCCACTAAATACTAAATTGGTACATTATTTTGTCGTTCAACAAAAACACTTACATTTACCTTGATTCAAATAAAAATATCGATTTGTTTAGTAGGTGAGAAGATTCTCATGTAGGCAAGCAGACCTTTCTATAAAGAAAAAAAACATTTGACTTGTTAAAATAATAACATTCGTTAAGCCTATGCATGATAGGGAGATGCCACACCAATGTTTACATGGTTTTTAGAAGATTGAAACTTACTATGCCAATGTTTATTGCCTCCATAAAAAATGTCTATGCATTTCACAATTAATGAAACATGGCATTCATTTATTCAGTTAAAGTTGATTTTGGATCTAAAACAAAATTTTTTTATCACAAATAAATCTTTCGAAAACAAAATAATTGACTTCCAATTATTTATTTGATTTTTATGTCTTTTCTTAGGAAGGAGTTTAGGAAGGAGTTTACTAATTCTTCTATTTATTTTGTTTCCTTAAGAGCCATTCTCAAAAGATTCATTATACATGAGAAATAAATTATTTACAATCAAATTTAAATCATCTTAACAAATCTCACTTAGCAAGCCATCAATGCTAGATGATTTAGCATTTTTTAGAAAGTGCATAGCCTTGAGAATATCATCTTTGTTTAGCTTATTAGACTCTTTATTGACATTTTTAAGGATAATATTCTTACACATCTCTTTATGATATTTTATTTCCCACATTCTCAATGATTCTGATAGTTCTAATATTTTTAACAGCATTTGTTGGGCTTCACAAAGTATTATTAGTTTAATTTAAGATAGTAATGCTTATAGAAAGATTAAAAATAAAGTCTAATTTTAAATCTATAGATAATTTAAGAATTGAAATAATTAGAAATAAATATTGAGATTTAAATTTTTTTTCATAATATTATTTTGCAAGCACGTCTAGTCAATAGAATAATTATGTCAAAACAATAGATAATTTAAAAATAAGTTGAAAACTAAAATCTAAATTAAAAAGAAACTTTCTATTATTATTTTTTATTATGACTAGATAACACATAATTTAAAAATAAGTTAAAGACTAAAATCTAAATTAAAAAGAAACTTTCTATTTTATATATATAAAGAAACAAATCTAATTTAAAAAGCAACTTCCTACTATTATTATTTATTAAATGTAAAAAACAATTATATTTTTAAATCTATATTTTAAAAAACTTCTAATTTAAAAAAATATGTTTTTAAATCTATATTTAAAAAAAAACTTATATTTTTATTTTTTTTGTATGCAAATCATTTCATATTCTAAACAAGGCTCTAAAATTTATATTTTTAAATCTAAATTTAAAAACTTCTATGTTTTTCATGCAAATCATTTCATATTCTAAAATAAGACTAAATTGCAATAAATATAAACCATATGAAATTAATTAACCTATGTTAAGGGTAAATATTTGTAAAAATTGATATCTCTCAACGTCATCTACATAAATTTTATTTATAGAATATAGGTATGCTAGTTTATAGTACACATCATTGTGTCCTGAATTTCTCTCACTATTGACTTTACGTTCCATTTCATCTTTAAAAAAATTAAAAAATAAGATCGACAAAGATTTTTAAAATGATTTCTTTAATAAATATCTATAAACCACTCTTACCTAAACATTTTGAATCAAATTTACGCTTGCCATCAAAGACCAATTTCTTCTCACTACTATTAGAAACAAATATTGAAATTTAAACCTTTTTTTAATGATATTATTTTCCAAACATGTATAGTCAATAGCACACTTTATAGTACACGTCTTTGTGTTCAAAATTTCAAACACTATTGATTTTACCTTCCATTTCATCTTAAAAACAATTTTAAAATAGAAACGACAAAGATGGTTGAAAAATTAAAAAAAATAAATAAATTTCTAAACCACTCATACCTAAACATTTTGCATCAAATTTAAGCTTGCATCATCCACACAATCTTAGGATAGACGCTACAAAGACTGCGTGTATTTTCTCTCCGACGACCAAGTCATTTCGCGGAAAGCTTTCTAATATATATCTTTTCAAGTGTATTTAGGCATATGCACTCACTGGTTTAGCAATAGTTGAGCGTTAATTTACTCTGAAGGAGCTCAAATTGTCAGACGTATGCAGGTGAAGATTCATTTCACAGAGCTCAAATTTTCAGATGTGTAAAGGTGCATTTGCACCGTCCCGTACAAAAGAACCAACTAGAAATTTGAGCATCTTTTAGGGATTTTTTTTTGGGAAATGACTCTTATTTGATGGCACTAACACTTCAGAAATTTCTGATTATAATTCTCTCGGAGATTCTTGTTGCTGTCCTTGTTGCTTTGATTTTTGCATTTCTATTCTGGCAGAGGCGTCGGCTAAGACCGACCCAGAGGTGTGCAGCTTAGTCGGATGCACTGCGTCCGCAAAGGTGGGCCCAAAGGTTCACTCACAACCAGGTGAAGACCGCAACCAGCAATTTCAGACATAAGTTGGGGAGCGGCGGATTCGGCACAGTGTTCAAAGGAACTCTACCAGACGTTACGCTTGTAGCCGTAAAGAAACTGGAGAGTTCAAAGCAATGTGAAAAGCAATTCCGAGCGGAAATCAACTCTGTGGGAATCATAAATCATGCGAATTTGGTGAGGCTTAGAGGATTTTGTGCACAAGGATCGCGAAGGTTACTGGTTTATGATTACATGCCCAACGGCTCTCTAAATTCTTTTCTTTTCACCAATAATTCGAAACACCAATCGAAGATACTGGATTGGAGAACCCGATTTGAGATTGCATTGGGTACTGCAAAAGGATTACTTTATCTCCATGAGCAATGCAGCGATCGCATCATTCACGGCGACATAAAGCCCGAAAACATTCTGCTAGATAAGGATTTTACTCCCAAGTTGGGGGATTTTGGCTTAGCAAAGCTTGTGGGTAGAGATTTCAGCAAGGTGGTAACTGCTACGAGAGGAACGAGAGGATACTTGGCTCCTGAATGGCTCTCTGGCCTTCCCATCACTCCCAAGGTTGATGTCTACAGTTTCGGCATGACTCTCTTGGAAATTATATCTGGCCGGAGAAATCTGGACCTAAATGTGCAAGAATCAAGTAGGTACTACTTTCCAGCCTGGGTTAAAGAGCAAATTTGTGAGAGAAACATGATAAATATTGTGGATAAAAGGATTGCAAGTGATGCAGATGTGGAAGAGGTGAGAAGATCTGCCCTGGTAAGTTTGTTATGCATTCAAAATGATGAGAAGGCCAGACCGAACATGGCACAAGTGGTGCTGATGCTTCAAGGTAAGACAGAGCCTCACGCCTCACAGATTCCAAGCGTGACCAACCAGCGAGTAGAAGACCGACGGAACACTGATGGCGATGGCGATTATAGCGATACCGATTGCATTGTTTGAAATTACATGAGCGCTTGGTCAAGCTTAAATAATGTCCGTATATGTTATTTTCGTTTCACTTGTTTGGAGAGCCAATAAAGATGTAGGAGAAGAAAGTAGAATTGTCTGTTTGACCTTGGGTGTGAGAGAGTGTGATGGAGTATTGTGATTTTTTCTTAGGAGGAAAAATGAAATGTATGGGTCCCTTTCTTGATGTAAATTTTTAATGGTAATGGTATTGAATTTAATGTTCATTAGTTTTGTACACCAGCAATATATTAACATTGATGAAAGAGGAAGAAATAGATTATCTTATTCAGTTTAAGAAGTATATGTTGAATGAAAGGATTTTAATGGTTTAATACGCATATGTTAAATGAATGGATTAGTAATCATTGTTTTTTTTAAATAAGGTTGATATGTTTATATGTTTAAAGGTGAAATTTATTTATTCATGTCATTTTTTCATTAGTTTTAGATCTACTTTTATGAAGTGTTCTAAATATAAGTGCATATTAACAGGTGACAAATTCTTGTTGTTATTTTAGTCTACTCTGTAATGATTAAATATATGTTTCACATTCATTAGTGGTGCAAGAGCACTTAAGGTTTAGTCAATGTGTCAATTTGGTGTTTTGAGTCTTAGGAGTTAGGGTTAGGTTTATTTTGATTCAATAAGGTCCGTTGAGACCATTTGTAATGTTATTTCATGTTTTTGGATCTATTTGTCAAAACTAGAGTCATGATTTTTAAATTTGTAAAGTTACTCAAAATGTTATCATTTTTGTTATCGGGATAAGCTATACCAATAAGATGTCATTGGGATAAAAAGTTGTCATTACTGTTATCGAGATAGGTTAAACCAATAAGGGTATCATTATTGTGGTTATCGGGATAGTTTATACTATTGATTTTGCAAAATCTTGTTCAGTCGACTTCGAATAGTTATTTCGATAAAGTATCAATATAGGCATTAGGATAGTTAACCCAATATGCATCATTGTGGTGGAAAGCTGTCATCGGAATAGCTAATCCGATAAGGTTGTCATCACTATAATTTACACTATCGGGATTACAAAATGTTGTTCAGCCGACTTCGATGGGTTATACCAATAGACCTTCAAATGTTTTGTTCAGCATAAGCTATACCGATATGAGTGATATCAGGGTAGGTTGTTCTGTCAAAATTACATGAAATATTTACTTTGCCTTGAAGAGTTATTATGATGAGCGATCAAAAAGTTCATGATTGAAGTTACTAATCTAACATCGGCACCCAACATTGATTTAGCATATCAACATTGCTATTCTGACACCTGTGTCCAACAACGACTCATCAGTTTTTGAATTTGAACAGTCATGCAATCCAATGGTCACAGTGGGAAAATTCAAGTTTGGTATAAATTGTATGAGCAACGAGTAGAGAACGAGAGGTAGAGAGAGAGAGAGAACTGGGGGAATTCTACAATGTAAACTCAGTGTTTTAAAAAAAAAAAAATTGAAATCATTGGCTCTGTGTTGAAATCTTATTTTCTACAATTCGCTCTGTTTCTGTTTTTGCTCAATTTTTGTATTTACATATTTCTATTTGGATTCAAACAATTTAAGTGAGCAAATGTGGGTGTAGAGTGTGAGTTACCTTCCATTGCCGATGATTCAAAATTATGAGTTGTTAAAAAGACTCTACAGATTATGTTCATGAGATTGCCTGGTAGCGAGGATAGCTAGGGTTATAACAGAATTTTGACTGTTCTCCTTGACTCGGTTGTTATGACATCTTGTATTGCTAATTTGATGAACCTGTAAGTTTGTTTCGTTGAAATCTGACTGTTCACTTGTAGCAGAGAGTCTCTAAAAAGGGTATTCTGTGTTTTGAATGTTGTATGTTTGTAGAAAGGGGTTTTGTATTACATCAAGCGGTATCATAGCAAGGGAGTAGATTCCTTGAAAGGAGATTCTAGAAGTTTGAAAGAAGAGTGAGTAAGTGAGTACAGACAAGATGCCTCCTAAGAGAGAAGAATACAAGGCTGCAGGAGTCCTATAATGTTGTGTTGGCAAGGCTTGAAGCCTTAGAGTCTAATCAGAGAAGGAATGTTGATTTGGGAGATGTGAGTGAAGAAGAAGAAGTAGAAGGAGAAGAGAAATTGGACCCTGAGGAATAGAGGACAATCAGACTTATAAAAGTAGTTTAAGGTGATAAACATAAGGTGAAAGTTGAATTGCCTATGTATGGAGGTAATTTGGATGAAGAAGAGCTTCTAGATTGGATTGCAGCTATGGACAATCACTTTGAATGTGAAGATGTTCCTAATGAGAAACATGTGAAGATAGCAAAGACAAAGCTAAAAGGACATGCATTATTATGGTGGGACTATGAACAAGTTGAGAGGAGAAAGAGAGGTAAAGAAAAAATAGTTTCTTGGGACTGGATGGTTGCTAAACTTAAGTGTAAGTTTCTTCCTAAAGATTATGAAGTTCAATTGTATAAGAAACTCCAAGGTTTGAAACAAAAAGAGTTATACATCAAAACTTATACTGATGAATTTTACAAGTTGAGCATAAGATCAAGTACGATGGAAGATGAGGTTGAAAAGGTTGGTAGATACCTTGGTGGACTTAGATTTAACATTCAAGATGAACTAGTTGTGGCAAATTCAAGGATAGTAGATGAATGTTTTCAATTGGCCATTAGAGTGGAATAAAAGATCAAGAGGAGACAAGATAAGACAAATAGGGGTAGAGGCAAATTTTCTACTTCAAGACAATCAAATGAAATCCAAGAAGATGCAAACAAGAGTCAAGAGAAAGGTGCAAATTTCAGAGGTAGAGGCACAAGAGGCAGATTTGGTGGAGGTAGGAGTTCCAATACATTTTCAGGTAGGTGTTGTAATTGTCAAGAGTTTGGACACCAAGCATTAAAATATCTTGAGAGACAAGGATCTACATCAAGTGGTGAAAGAAGGGGTGAAAAGAGAGTCCAAATTGTGCAGGAAGATGAAGGTGAAAGTGCCAGCCCTCCAAATTATGATGTTGCTCCAGAAGTAGGTGAAGCATTGATGCTGAAAAAAACACTTT
>NW_026729290.1:0-113000 GCF_030272615.1 Cryptomeria japonica
CTATGGCACCCATTCCTACAGACGTGATCTATCCCTAATCCTAGACAAGTTGAGTCTGGACTTCCTGTAGCTAAGCTATTTGACCCTGTGCCTATACTAGTTGAATCTGAAGGCTCTGCACCAAGGATTGTAACACTAATATCTATACCTACTACTGGTGTGAGGGCATTGTAATATGAACCGAGGGAGGCCGTGGCGGTCTATGGAACCTGTGTTGCTAGTACCTATGAGGAGCTCGCCTATCCTATGGTCGGTGGGGGCATCTCTATCCTCCTCTGTCATACAAAAGATTGGACATTCTCCTCCTTATCAAAGCCCATGTCACCCAATCCTATGCTCCCACCACCTAACTCCTCTGACTCTATCTCCTCATCAGATCTATCATCAGAACTCTCCTCCTCATCCCCACCTCCAAGTGCTGCTATGACCTTTGAATCTACATTCCCTCCTCGACCTAGCATTTGTCCCCAACCACCAGCTCTACCCCTCACCTGATGGCCACTAGATCCTCCTCCTCCACCTCGCCTATCTCTACCATCACCCCCACCCCCATCCCCACCTCAACCCAACTGGCCTCTGCCTTAGCCTACTCCCCGTTCTCCCCCTCGACATCTCCTCCCTCTCTCCACCTCGGCCCTATTGGCCCCCTCATCAACCTCCATCACCACCACCATCACCATCATCATCATCATCATCAATAACCTCCTCTAGTGGTGGTATAGGCTCTTTTGGCCTTGTCGATCGAGGAAATCATTGGCTTGTCAAATATAGGGCATAATCCTAGTGCATGCCCACATCAGTCACTGTTGACCTCATATCCCAAACAAGAAAAGGAAGAGAGTGGAACTCTGCGCAAGTTGTGGTGTAATCTAATGGTGGCCCCCATTCCCATCTCTCCTTGTACACTCTCACATACAAGGTTGTCAACTGTGGCATCGACTGTGGTCGACCAAACTATTGATATACTTGGGACAAGAGGAATCTCTCTACCACATAGGGCTTCATCCCAATCAGATATCTACTCTGTAGAAAAATGGGAACCTTTGTGGCATCCTTAGGCCAGGGTACACAATCCAAATATGGGTGCGAGACCATTACATCCATGTCATCTAAAACACACCTCCAATACTCTAGCTTCCTAAGAATAGGCTGAGAAGCTGCCTGTCTATACATATAAAGATAGGGGTTCCCCAATGGTTGAGATCTCTAAACAATAGGGTGTGTGATAGCTATATGCTCCCAAGCCCAAATTTGAAGCAATGTGCATCCTACTGCTAGACTAGACTCCTGATCCCTACCATATACTATCTAGTGTAGATCATGATATGTGTGGGATAAAACACATATCCCCCATGCATAACGGGTCCTCTCATACCATCCATTGAAGCACACAACCCCATCTAACTAACAACCCATGAGATCTCCTATCAGGAAGGAGGAAACTACCTACCAATCTAGCTATAATTGATGGAAGTGGGGCATATATGTCCACCATCTCTTGCCAACCCAATGAATATCCAACAATATGGGGATCACAAAAAATCTCCCATAGCACATTGGTCCCTCCAATCTCCTCAATATCATGGACTACTAGCGCTAGTGATCAGAATCTAGAGAATCTGATATACATCCTCAAGAGTGACTGTGATCTCTCCTGTTGACAAGTGAAAGGTGTTATGCTCACCGTGCCATTTCTTAGCTAAGGCTATCAGAAGAACTCTGTTCTTCTGGTAGGAAGGAATGAGTAACAGGTGTATCAATCTACACACCTTGAGCATGGCTCGATCATCATCCATCGATCGACCGCGCAGGGAGAGTGTCTTCGAGTATCGCTCCTAAAGCTAGATAACACCTAAGTCTTCTTATATCAACACATGAGTACCATATCAGTTTCACCTATTCTAAGCAATCAAGCATCAACTCTTAATAAAAAATGGGCACCTATCAAAGTGATTATAGTCACGATATCACACAAAGATTTCCAAATCAGACACTCTTGAAAACTAAGTGGGTTCAACTTAACCTATCTATCAAAATCAAAGTCTTATATCAAAATAAAAGTCTCATATCGAAATCAAAGAATCATGTCAAAATCAAAGCATCATATCAAATCAAGTATCATATTGCAATGAGTTACATCAATCAATCCCTCGTGCATATCAAGCATCCTATCAACCTTTGACTCATATCAGCAATCAAGTTTGACCCATATCAATAATCAATTTGACCCATAATGAATCACTTTGACCTATATCGACAAGTTTGACCCATATCGACAAGTTTGACCCATATTGAAAAGTTTGACCCATATCGACTAGTTTGACCCATATCGACAAGTTTTGACTCATATCGACCTTTGAACCATATTGACACTTGACTCAGATCAACAATCAAAATCCATACCAACGAGACCCATATCAAATTTGAACCATATTGACACCTGATTGAAATCGAACAACAACTCATATCGACTCTAGAAAAATATTTGACATTGTGCACCTCAATGAACTCAATCGACACATATCAACACATTGAAAAAGGTGCAAAATATTACAACAAAACCAAAAATCTAATTCACACGTGTTAAAAAATTTAAAATTTTCAAAAAATTCAACATTGTTGCAAATGCACTAAAGAAAATGTGTTGTATGACTTAACAAATGTGTTGTATAATCAAACAAATGCACTAATTAAAAAAATAAATGTGCTATCAAAAAAAAATGCACTATGTCGTATGGCAAATGCACTTTGAAACAGAACAAATGCGCTAAAAAATTTGAAAATAAAAAAATGGAAAATGCCCTACCGTACACACAAAAATTTGGAAGATCTATCCTAAAAGCATGAAAATCTAGCTAAAAATTCACACAAGGAGGTTAGAAATTCGAACTTACTGGTGGGCCATACTCTATGGGTCACTTGTAGTATCGAACTCATTTGAATCGATGTTTGTGGTAGGGGGGCTCCATTTCTTCTCTCCTCTCCAAGCTCCAATCTCCAAATGCCAAGTGCACAAATGAAGTGGAAATGGGCCCTTGAGGATTTATATAGCCCATGCTGACGCAGGTGATTGTGTTGCCTCGGTGGACATGTGGGGCATGTGCGCACTATGCCCAGATTATCTCTTCAACATTTTTTCACTATTCTTTTTTTAAAAAATTATCGGCAGATAAATATCAAAAAATAAAAATTCCAAAAATTTCCAAAAATTAAAAATTCCAAAAAAATCGAAAAAATTTAAAATTTTGAAAAATATCAAAAAAATTAAAAATTCCAAAAAAAATTTAAAAATTTAAAAAATAAAAAAAAAATTCAAAAAATTTTAATCGTCTAAAAGTTTAAAAAATTGTCGTGCATCGCAACACTTCCCCGAAAAATCATAATTTTTCTCAATTTATCTCCCGAGGGGGCATATTAACATCAAATCCATATTAATTCCATATCAACATTAGTTCTATCATTGAAACTCATATCAAATCAATTCTTCATATCTAGGGCTTCATATTGACAATTTTGATGACAACACCATATTGAGAATTTTGGCAACATATTGAACATTTTTCTTTGAGTCAACATGTGGTCATATGTCGTTTCAAAGAGGGGCAAAATGTAGACACCTAAAAATTGCACAACTAATTTTAATCATCATTTATTCTCCTATTAATTAGACTAAGGTTTAATTAATATCCCTATTCTTCCAATCAGCCTATTAATCAAATTAAAGATTTGATTAAAATCATTTTCTTCTAGCCTAACCTATTAATTAAACTAAGGTTTGATTAAGTACCCTCTAAGCATTTAATTGAATAAACCTCTTTTCCCTTTTAATTGAATTTACATTTGATTAAAACCCCTTTGCATTTAAATAAAACATTATTTATTTGTGAATAGTCTCCCAACTTGCAAAATCCTACAAATGTAAGTTGCACCCATTTTGGCTAAAATAAATCTTTTATTTTATCTAAAATACCTATTTTCCTTCACTTGCATTCTTCTACATTTTCCATTAGAATGCTAATATTCTTCTAGAACCCCTCTAACCCCTCATTAATTAGCCTAATTCCTCTAATCGTGTCATATCCTTAAATTTAAGGGAGTCATTTCTCCAAATTTGGAAGAAAGTCTTCTAAAATTGTTGAAGACTCTACCTTCTTCAACATGGTAACTTGTTGAGTCTTCCAAACTTGTAAGGTTGTCTAACTTTAAACAAGTTAACCTCCAAAGTCTTCAAAGAGAATTTAATGCCTCTTACAAGATAGCATCCTAGCCCATGATGGTTGTCCCTTTGGCCATCCCTCAACTTTGCACAAGAGTTTACCTCTTGGACAATAACATGCTCCCTTAGATAATGACATTATCCAATGATGTAATCTCTTGAGGTTACCGGTAATGCTTACTTACAATCTAATGCTTGCTTAGCATCCTCTCAAGCCATCTCAGGGTGACATTTGTCAACTTGGGACTGGATTGAATTCCCCTCATTGATTGAGAACTTTCAATCCTAGCCCTTGTTGAGATTTGTCAATCTCAACCATCCATTTCTCTATTTTCTCTATAAATAGAGCCCATTTATTCAATCTAAGGATCCATTATCTTTTGCATCCATATTATAGTTATTTTGTTGTGCAGGTTATCATGGAGCTCCAATTGTTCATCTTCAAGAATCTAGGCCATCTTAATAGCATCATAGCTTAGATTATATCATGTTTTATATTACCATTTAGCTTAATTTCATATCAATTCCATAGAATTCTCATATCTCATATTCATCTTAACTTAATTGCATCACTTAGCCTTTCAATTTGGAAATACACCTCCATCTTGCATATCATATCAATAGTTTTTCATTTAATCACTAGGATCTTAGTTGCATCCATTTTGATTCTAGATCATATCCTTCAATCTCATTCTTTAGGTTGCCATCTGAAAGATCAAGTGCTCTTCCAAGTGAGTGCCATCTTAAATCTTGAATATCCTTGGAGATAGAGGACCATGAGATGGTTTTAATCAATTTAGTTTGATGAACATGTTTTCTTCATTTAGATTTTTGGATATAATGTTTCATGGGTGCATTTGATGTTTTCTTTTTGTCTTACAGGCTCCCTACAAAGCAAGTGGACAAATACTGTTGTGAAAGAGCTAGTAGATGCTGTTGGAAGTAATCTCAACTACCTTGTCAATAAATTTTCATGTGTCGTATCTTCCATATGATCTTCCATATTTGTAGATAATCTTTAGCATTAAATGAGAAAACTCACAAATGATCTTCATTATATTTGAATAGATTTTGTTGTAGCTCCTTAGCCCACTCTTTATCACATCAACAAATTGACATAGATTTTGGTTGCTAGATAAATAATATTTTATATTTACCTCTCTATCTACAAAAAAATCTCAACATTCTATATAATGTTAGGCTTTGTATTTTGTCTCCACTCTCTAACAGAGTTCAACTCCATAGAGCTGTTATATGTAGAAGTTGTGTGTCTAAAGAAAGCCATATTCAAGTTAAATTTAGGAGTAAAAGATCAGTCAATTTATGTTAAAACTTTAATCTGTTCAATATAAATATGTTTATCTTTATTTTTCTACTCCCCTATTTCCTTCATCTAGTATAAGATCTTGGAGATCACGATAGAGCTATAAGTTGCTAGGATTAGGAAAAAGTCAAAGTGTTAGCAGAAGGAGACATAGAAGATGTTGATCTAGTAGCTGAGTCTATAGGCATGTATGTGCTAGTGCGAAACAAAGAATAAAATGAAGAAGACATAGAAGTCCATTGAAGAAATAACCTACCCAAGTCTAAGTAGTCTAGTTGTAAGAAGTATTTGGTCTTGTTTGCATTGCTATGTTTTGAAAGTTAGTCTAGCTATAAGTTGTCAAGAGCCAGTTAAGTTCAGTCTAGAGTGAGAATGTGTTAGAAAAAGAAGAGTAGTAAAAATCCAAGAGAGTCGTCATGTTGATGGGATTGAGTTGGGTAGCTATAGGCATAGTTGCAGAAGTTTGGTGGCATATGAAAAGAAAAGATAAAAGTTGTAGTCCATTGAATAGGCCAAGTAGCAAGAAGATCCTAGAGGGCATGGAGATTTGAGACTTTATGGGGTGCTAGCTTCTACCAAAGGAGATGACAAGCATGTCAACGTACACATTGTAAAATTTAAAATGCTAGATAAAATGTCCATGGAGAGTGAATCACCCTTCCAAAACAAGAAGGAATCATTGTAAGTAGAATACCAAATGTTTGTTGTAACTCTATATTAGAGGAGGTGATTGTTGTATTAGTTTTGTCCAATCACTGATAATTAATGGATGGCTGATGAAAAGAGGCCAGTCCAAAGAAAAGGACTATTGCAGCTAACCATACTAAGAAATCCAAAATTATCAATAAAAGTAGCCAAAGAAAAGTTGTGAAGGTCACAATAAGAAGTGTTTAAAGATGAGATGGGCACTAAAGACTAGTCTCTACTCCAAAAGATATTGTTGCCATTGACCTCTAAAAGAAATTTCCTGAAAAAGCATTTCCATAGGAAGAGATAGTACATTGTTTGATGCCATCAAAGATGAGGAGATAGCCATTAAAGGTGTTTCTGAAGTCTGAAACAAAGAAGTCTTGAGTGGAGTGAAAGCATCAAAGTTTGAATAAATTACCAAAGAAAAAAAAATGCCGATGTATAGCCATAACTATGTTGACCCTTGATTGTCCTTGACGACAAAAATGGTGACGTCATGGGCATTTGTTATATGTAGCTTTTCATGGTTAAAGTCATTAATTATTGAAATTCTTATGACTACACTGTTGTCATGTGAGTTAAAAAAAAAAGGCACTTTGTATAGCATTGTCGGCAACTTGAGGAGTGGGACATGAGTTGCAGTTTGTTTGACGTGGCTTGGAATTTGAATGACATCTTTTTCTATAGAATCAAAAACTCATTTCCATATTGCAAAAAATTTTGGCATTTGTGTAAAGCAAGAAGTAAGGTTTATTTGTTGGTCTATTGCAAACCCTAATGGGTTGTCGCCATGAGATTTATTCTTATAGTTATAGGGCTCGTTGTGGTCAAAATATGGTCATAGGTGTTTGTTATGTTATTCCTTAGTGATAGACATTTATTGTTGTGGTCTTGGTTGACAATTTTAGTGGAGTTAGTTACAGATTTTCAAGGATTATTGGGTACCATTGTTCCATTTCATTTATGAGGTAAAATCAATTGAAAATGAAGTTTCATTTTTTGAAAATGGTAAATGAAGAAAGATGTTTAGTTTTCAATTTTTTTCTTCAACAAAGTTAAAAAGTTAAAAAGTTGTCTTTGGATTAATTGCAGAATGTTGTTGTTTTAATACATTGGTTTATTCTGCAACTACATTTAGTCAGTTATAAAACCCTAACCAAGGGTTGAAAATTTCATTCTTTTCATGGGTTTCATTTGTTTATATAATGTAATGGTAATCTAAAAAGAAAAGAGTGCATGGAGGAAAAACAGTTTTGAAGGTTATAGATTTTGACAGACAGATGTAATTCACTATGAATAAAAACATTATGATCTCTGGATAATAGAGTGTATAACTTCTTTTATAGGGCATAAGTTGAAAATAAGGTAGTATTGATTGTACTTTCATTCTTTAACAAAAGAGTGAATTGGGAAGATGTATTGTACTATGATAATAGTATCTTGAAACTAAGATTATTACATATCATTGTATTTTGAAATCTCATTCAAATACTAGTAAATTTGTAGATGCACTAATATAGTGTAGATATAAGTTTGGCAGTACTTGTAACTTGATTTGCAAAAGAGAAGTTGAGAAATGTAGGGGTGGGTACTCCTTGAAGTCTTCTAAACACTATGTATTGAGTTAGTGCTCATTGAGTTAATAAAGGAAATTCATTTCCGAGTGGGTTTTCTACCCCAAGAGGGTTTTCCACTCATGAAATATATTGTGTTATGGGTTTATATTTGTACCATTCTATTTTAGTTGAGTTAATGCTCTGATATCTCAGTTTTGTTTAATGGTTTAAAGTTTACTATTCATGTCTTGCATATTCTCTGCTTTACTCAAAACAGTTCAAGTTTTTATTCTGAAAAAAACAACAATTATAGTTATAAGCATGAAAAGGGTTATTCAAAATGAATAGTGGATAATCAACTTCATATACTTTTTCAAAGTCTGTTGTCTTAATCACTAGGATTGGTTTTTCACATTCATTATCTTCAAAGTTTCTCAAAGTTGCCCAGAGAGTTTTCTTGTTAAAATTGGGTTTGTATTTCACCCACTCTGATTCACCCCCCCTCCCCTCTCAGAGTGAATCCACTTCCAACAAGTGGCATCAGAGTGTAGGGTCCTTTCTTATAGGTCTTTCCTTAGGATTGATTCTGGTCTTTGGAAGTCTATATGGCCCAATCACAAGAAGGGGCTTCACTTTCTAGAGCTCTCCTCTTTGATGGCTCAAATTATGTATTCTGGAAAATCAGAATGGAAACTTCTTTGGTTTCACTGGATCTTAATGTATGGAATATCCTAACCACAAAATATGTTGTTCCTTCTACTATACCTAGTGATCCTAATGCTAAGACTCAATATGAGTTAAATGCTAAAGCTAAGCATGCTATCTTGTGTGGTCTCACCAAGGATGTTTTTGTAAAAGTCATGCATTGTGATTTTGCTCATGAGATATGGAACAAACTTGAAACTATTTATCAAGGAGATGCTAAGGTCAAACAATCTAAGATTCTCACACTCAAAAATCAATTTGAGTCTTTCATAATGAAAGAAGATGAGACCATTGCAAGATATTTTCTCAGAATAGATGAAGTTGTAAATTGTAGAAGAGGTCTTGCTGAAACTATTGATGAAAAAGATGTTGTTAGGAAGGTCATTCGAACCTTATTACCTAAATTTGAAACTAAGGTTTCAACCTTAGAAGAAAAGAAGAGTTTCTCCACAATGACTCTTGATAACTTACAAAGCACACTCACAGCCTATGAAATGAGGATAGGTAGTAATCCTTCTACTTCAAAAGAGAATTATTTCAAAGCAGAAAAAAATGGAGAATGTGATAGTGAATCTGAACTTTCAGATGCTATAGAATCCCTACTTGTTAGAAAGATGAAAAAGAAGTATAAGGGCAAGTTGTCTTTCAAGTGTTTCAATTATAGAAAAGCTAGACACTTTGCTGCTCAATACCCTCTGAGTGACCAAAACAATGATGAAGAAAAACCAAAAAAGTTTTACAAAAAGATGTGGAATCCAAAAAAAAAGTTTAATTCCTTTAAGAAAAGAAGAGTCTCTTTACTAAAGAAGACTCTGAAGTTGAATAAGATGACTCTCCTTGTGAAGGTGATTAAACCTTGTTTATGGTAGAGTTAGAAACCTCATAAGAGAAAGACATAGTTAACAAAATAGAAAATAGACTTAATGATTTGGATCAAAGTGAAGTTGATCTTGAAGGAGAGTTACTTTGTGCTCTCAAAGAGATCAAGAGATTAAAGAAGCTTTTAGCTTCTCATGAAATCTCAAATCAGATCTTACTAGTTGAGTTGAAAGACTCAAACTTGACAACTACAAACTTGAAATCTCTTCTTGAAGAAAGAGAAAATAAAATTGAAACCTTAGAACAACAAACAATAAAACTGCAAAAAGAGATTGAAAAATATGAAAGTACCATTCATTTGAATGATATCTTGAGCAAGCAAAAGTAACACAAAAACATGATGGGTATAGGTTTTGATAAGGCTGAATCATCAAAATAGATTACTAAGCCTGCAAATAGAAAGCAATTTCATGCTTACAATAGGATGACACCTTTTAGGTTCAGGTTCTTTCATGGTTATTTCTTCTATTGTAATAAGTTTGGCCATAAAATAAACACTTGCAGATTTTTGCCGCATAGAACTCCTATGTTTGGAGACAATCAAGCCTACGACTTCCCAAACACTGTGAAATGTATTAAATGTGACACATTTGGACATACCTCTACTCAGTGCAAGTCAAAGGAAAACACTATTAAGATGTGGAAACAAAAATTTGTACCTAGCTCTGAACAATCAATGATTATGAAAACTGTATTTTTGTCAAATAAGAAATCAATGTGGGTGTTAGACAGTGGATGTTCACACCATATGATAGGAGACAGGAATAAATTTCTTCATTTACAAGACTTTGATGGAGGTTTTGTATGATTTGGAGATAATTTAGGAGCTTTTGTCAGAGGTAAAGGCACTTTACTTCTGAATGATGATACTCCAATCCATGATGTGTACTTTGTTGAAGGATTAAAACATAATTTGTTGAGTGTCAGTTAAATTTGTGATAGTGGTTATACTGTATCTTTTAGTTCTCATGATTGTACTATCAAAAAATAAGTCTGGTGCAATTGTTACTGTTGGTCTGAGAACTATTGGCAATGTTTACAACTTGCTTGATTCCTCAAATTGTGAAATCAATGAAGGCATGTGCCTTTTGGGTCAAGTAGAAGAATATTGACTATGGCACAAGCAATTGGGATGTATGTAAACTTTGATAATTTGGTTTGAATCAGATAGAATCAAAATGTTAGAGGTTTGCCTATCTTAAGTAAACCTTTAAACTTAATTTATAAAGAATGTTTGAAAGGTAAACAAACAAAAGTGTCTTTCAAATCTAAAGAACACTCTTCCACAAGACCATTACAGATTGTTCGTACAGATTTGTGTGGTCCCACAAGGACACAATTAGTAAATGGTGAGAAATAATTTATGCTCTTTGTTGATGACTATACCAGGATGGTATGGGTCACTTTTCTTAAACACAAATCTAAAGCATTTGATATATTTAAGATCTTCAAAAAAATGGTTGAACATGAGTATAATCTGAAATTAAAATTCTTAAGGTTAGATAAGGGTGGTGAGTTTACATCACAAGAATTCATAGATTATTGTGAAAGACATGTCATTAAGAGACAATATGATTTTGCCTGAACACTCCAACAAAATGGAGTGGTTGAGAGGAAAAATAGAACAGTTAAAGAAATGGCTCACACAATGCTCAATGAAGCAAATTTACCAAATAGATACTGGTAAGAAGTTGTTCATACAATAGTTTACATTCTGAATCAAGTACAAATCAGGGTAAAATCTACCTTTGCATCGTATGAACTCTGGTATGGAAAAGTTGCTTCTATTAAATACTTTAAGATTTTTGGATGCAAGTGTTATAGTAAAAGAGATGAAGAAAACCTAGGAAGCTTTGATACTAAAACTCATTAGGATATCTTTTTTGGATACTCAACTCATAGCAAAGCTTATAAGTGTTTCAATAATAGGCTGAATAAAATTGTTGAGATGGTTAATGTAAGATTTGATGAGAAAATGATTCTGAATGATGTTGTTCAAGATGTTGAGGAGGATACACGAATTAAACTTGATCAAGCTCCTAAATTTGCAACAACAGAAATAATAAATTAATGTAGAGAGTGCATCTAGTCCTATAGATGCATCTAGTTCTAAAACAAAATTTTCTCTACCTACACCTGCTAGAATCATTACTAAAAGGCATCCTCAATATCAGATTATTGGTGACATAGATGCAGGAATCATGACTAGAAGAAGAGCAAAAACTGATGAACAAGCTCAAATGGCTGAGAATTATTGTTTGGTAACTGATTTTGAACCTAAATCCATTTCTGATGCATTGATTGATGATTGTTGGTTAAATGCAATGAGAGATGAAATCAATCAAATAGAAAAGAATAAAACCTGGGAACTAGTGCCTAGACCAGATGATAAAAATGTTATAGGGGGAAAATGGATTTTCAAAAATAAACTTGATGAATCTGGTAAAGTTGTTAGGAATAAGGTACGCTTTGTTTGTAAAGGTTATTCCAAGCAATAAGGTATTGATTTTGGTGAAAATTTTGCACATGTTTCCAGGCTAGAGTCAATACGAATATTTCTTGCATATTCTTGTGATAAAAACTTTAATGTTTATCAAATGGATGTTAAAACAACATTCCCAAATGGTTATCTTGATGAGGAGGTGTATACGGAACAACCAGAGGGATTTGTCTCTGCAGATAAATCTAATTATGTATACAGGTTGAGAAAGGCTCCTTATGGCCTTAAACAAGCTCCGAGAGCTTGGTACTCCAGATTGGATACCAACCTTACAACAAATGGATTCACTAGAGGTGGAGTTGACATTAACTTGTATGTTAGGGTTGAAGGTAATGATATTTTAGTTGTTGAAGTATATGTGGATGATATTATTTTTGGTAGCAATAATGATTCTTTGTCTAAAGAGTTTTCAAAACTCATGGAATCTAAATTTCAAATGTCCATGTTGGGTGCATTAACCTTTTTCCTTGGTCTTCAAATAATGCAACTTTAAGGAGGCATATTTTTGTCACAAACTAAATATGCAAGAGAAATGCTTAAGAAGTTTAACAAAACAGATTGAAAATTAGTTATCACTCCAATGGAGACTGGCTGGAAATTGACTAAGTTTGATGATTCTCCTGAGGTAAACCAATTAGAATATAGATGAATGATAGGTAGTTTACTTTATTTAACTGCATCTAGACCTGGTTTAATGTATGCAATATGTTTGGTTTCACGCTTCCAGTCTACACCTAAACAATCCCACTTGACTGTTGTGAAAAGAATATTTAAGTACATTCAAGGTACATTAGACTATGGTTTGTGGTATCCTCAGCAAAATAATTTTTCACTTGTCGGTTTTACTGATGCTGACTGGGCTGGTTGTATGGATGACAGAAAGAGCACCAATGGTGCAGCCTTCTTTCTAGGTGATTGTCTTGATCCCTGGAACAGTTAAAAGCAAGATTGTGTCACTTTATCAACTATAGAGTTTGAATATATTGCAGAAACAACTTGTTATACTCAGCTAATCTGGATGTCTCATCAACTTATTGATATGGGTATTTCAATTGATAAACCCATTTCCATTTTCTGTGATAACATTGGTGCCATCAATCTCTCTAAAAATCCTATTATGCATTCTCACACTAAACATGTTGCTATTAAATTACAATTTTTGTGAGAGCATGTGTTAGCTAATGAATTTCATATGTTCTATGTGCCTTCTTTGGCACAAGTTGCTAACATTTTCACAAAAGCACTATCTAAGGAAGCATTTGAACATTTCTGAGACAGGTTGGGAGTTATCTCTCAATCTACTCTTTTTTAAACTCCTGATTTAGTCAGGGGGAGATTTACTCTCCTCAAGCACTATTCTACTACTTTTTTCCTTTGTCCTTGAGTCAAAAAGGGGGAGAAAGCATTTTATGGATAGTTTGGCTTGTATTCGCATCACTTGACATAAGCATCATGGACTACATTTGAGTATTGTGGCATTTGGCATCTAGTTTGGCTTGTATTGGCATCATTTGGCATAAGCATCATTTACTACATTTGAGTATAGTTGCATTTGGCATCATTTGGCATAAGCATCATTTACTACATTTGGGTATAGTTGCATTTGGCATCATTTGGCATAAGCATCATTGACTACATTTGATTATAGTGGCATTTGGCATCAGTTGACATTTTTGATATTTGGCATTCATGAGATATCGACATTTCATTGACAGTTTCATACTTGATAGTATTCTTGGCATTTGACATTTTTGACATTTGGTATTCATGAGATGATATATTGGCATTTCATGGACAATGGTTTCATGTTTGACAGTATTGACATCTAGCAGTACTTTCATTTCTGGTATGGACAGTGGTTTCATTATAGATGACAGGTGATAGGTTGACATTTTGATTGCTTTGACATAATGGTATTCTTTTATTTACAAATGATAGGTGACAGGTTGACATTTGATACTATTTGGTTTACAAGTCTATTGACAGTGATATTTCATGTGCATTTCAAAATCAATGACGACATGATTTTTGCCATCAAGGACAAAGGGGAAGTTTGTTGACCCTTGATTTTCCTTGACGACAAAAAGGGTGACGTCATGGGAATTTGTTATATTCAGCTTGTCATGGTTAAAATCATTAATTATTAAAATGCTTATGACTGCATTGTTGTCATGTGAGTTAAATAAAAAGGGAATTTGTATAGTGTTGTCAGCAACTTGAGGAGTGGGACATGAGCTGGAGTTTCTTTGACATGGCTTGGCATTTCAATGACATCTTTTTCTACGGAATCAAAAACTAATGTCAATATTGCAAAAAAAATTGGCATTTGTGTAAAGCAAGAAGTAAGGTTTATTTGTTTGTCTATTGCGAACCCTAATGGGCTGCTGCCATGAGATTTATTCTTATAGTTATAGGGCTCATTATGGTCAAAATCTGGTCATGGGTTTTTGTTATGTTATTCCTTAGGACAGACGTTTATTGTGGTGGTCTTGGCTGTCGATTTTAGTGGAGTTAGTTACAGATTTTTAGGGATTATTAGGTACCATCACTCCATTTCATTTCTAAGGTAAAATCGATTCAAAATGAAGTTTCTTTTTTGAAAATGGTAAAGGAAGAAAGATGTTTAGTTTTTAGTTGTTTTCTTCAACGAAGTTTGCAAAGTTAAAAAGTTGTCTTTGGATTAATTGCAGAATGTTGTTGTTTTAATACATTGGTTTATTCTGCAACTACTTTTAGTCAATTATAAAACCCTCACCAAGGATTGAAAATTTTGTGTTTTTCAAGGGTTTATTTTGTTTATAGAATGTAATGGTAATCTAAAAAGAAAAGAGTGCATGGAGGAAAAATAGTTTCGAAGGTTATAGATGTTGATAGATAGATATAATTTACTTTGGATAAAAACATTATGATCTTTGGATAATAGAGTGTATAAGTTCCTTTATAGGGCATAAGTTGAAAATAAGGCAGTATTGATTGCATTTTCAATCTTTAACAAAATAGTGAACTGGAAAGATGTATTGTATTGTGATAACAATATCTTGAAACAGATATTATTGCATATCATTGTATTTTGAAATCTCGTTGAAATACTGGTAAATTTGTAGATACACTAATATAGTGTAGATATAAGTTTGGCAGTACTTGTAACTTGAGTTGCAAAAGAGAAGTTGAGAAATGTAGGGGTGGTGTTCCTTGAAGTCTTCTAAACACTATGTATTGAGTTGGTGCTAATTGAGTTAATAAAGGAAATTCATGGTCGAGTGGTTTTTCTACCCAAGATGGTTTTCCACTCATGAAATCTATTGTGTTATGGGTTTATATTTGTATCATTATGTTTTAGTTGATTTAATGCTCTGATATCTCAGTTTTGTTTAATGGTTTGTAGCTTACTATTCATGTCTTGCATATTCTCTGCTTTACTCAAAACAATTCAATTTTTTATTCTGAAAAAAAAATAGTTATAGTTCTAAGGATGACAAGGGTTATTAAAAATGAATAGTGGATAGTCAACTTCATATTCTTTTTCAAAGTCTGTTGTCTTAATCACTAGGATTGGTTTTTCACATTCATTATCTTCAAATTGTCTCAAAGTTGCCTAGTGAGTTTTCTTGTTAAAATTGGGTCTGCATGTCACTCACTTTGATTCACCCCCCACCTCTCAGAGTGAATCCACTTCAAACAAACTATTGAACAAAAGTTATTACTATTTTTGTTTCTGAAAAGGCTGATTATGTATGAAGAAAGTGATCTAAAAATCATAAGTGAAAGATACACGTCTGAGTAGAAGTCTTTGTCTGCCATATTAGGAAGATGTTTTGTGTTGTCCAGTTTGAAGTTGTATTTATATATCTTGAGGTAGTATAAATTTTGAGGAGATATGGTATGTGTCTGAGTTGAGACAATAAAAATTGAGTGGAAGAGTATTTCTAAAGTCTGTAGATCATAACATGGAAGGAGGGTAGAAGTTGTTAGATATTGTGAAAATACATGTGAAAAGTTGATATCATTTAATGTCCCAATATTTTATTTGTAAATGTAAGAAATGTTATGTTTGAGGTCACCAAAGCCCATTGAGATCCCTGAGCGCCAATCGTGTGTCTCTATGGGAGGTGTTGATAGAAAAAATAAATTGCACATAAACCTATGATGGATTGGTTACCAAATGGGCCAGAGCTTATGGTTAGAGCATCCCAACATGATCATGGGATTTCCTAGGTTTGATCTCTAGTATTTGAAGGTTTTAGATGTTGAAGCATCAGGGAATGAAGTCAGAATGAATTTAAGAAGAAATTAGAATTGGTAGTTGAGATTAAGGGGGAGTGTTGGAAGTAATCTCAACTACCTTGTCAATAACTTTTCATGTGCCATATCCTCCATATGATCATCCATATTTGTAGATAATTTTTAGCATTAAATGACAACACTCACAAATTATCTTCATTATATTCGAATGGATTTTGTTGTAGCTCCTCAGCCTACTCTTTATCACATCAGCAGATTGACACAGATTTTGGTTGGTAGATAAATAATATTTTATATTTACCACTCTATCTACAACAAACTCTCAACATTCTATATAATGTTGGGGTTTGTATTTTGTCTCCATTGTGTTAGTAGAGTCCAACTTTATAGAGTTGTTAGATGTAAAAGTTGTGTGTCTGAAGAAAGTCATATTCAAGTATGAATGTAAGAGCAAAAACTTAGTCAATCAATGTTAATACTTTATTTTGTTTAATATAAATCTATTTGTCTTTATTTTTCTACTCTCGTGTTTCCTTTATAAGCGAAGGAGCTTGTATTCAATGATAGCAGTGAATCTAAATACTCTCAAATTGCATAAGCAAAAGTACCCAATGACATGCCTGAAGCTAGGTAGACATAAAATTATAGATCTCCTTTCCTTGTGGAAAGATCCCAAACCTAATAATAATTGCAAAAGAATGGCTTGTTTTATTTGATAGGGTTGTTTTAACATGATTTCTTCCCTATTTTCATCTTTTTACTTGTAACAATTAAATAAATTAATTTTGTATTACAATTTCAAACAAATTTATTTTTTAATTAAATTTATTTATTAATTTACGTCTAGTAAAAAATAATAATATATTAAAATTTACTATATTAAAATACGTTTAGGTAAATTATTTATATAGATAGTTCTAAAATGGAATTTTTAGTATATAATGATGAAGAATTTTTTAATATATTATTCTTGCATTAGATTTCACACTTTTATACATATTTGATATTGTAAACCCTTTTGTTCTTTTGCTCTATATTATGAGAGATTGGTGTCTTTCAATTATAAAATTAGTTACAGTCATACAAAAGTCAAAATTAATTTATCTATATATTTTAATTAAATAGATTGTAATTGTTGTTTTTTAAATGTTGATTATTGAAAAATATTTTATTTTCAATAAATTCTCATTTTAAAAAACATGTTGTTAATGTTTACAACATGTAAGAATAAACAATACATAAATTTTTTTGAATTTTTATTCGTTGTATTTATTATGAAATCCTATCAAATTAGTTGTTCTAAAGTTATATTAGAGATGCTAGAATCAAAAGGACCATTGGTAACTATTTTCTATCTCCCAAAAATAGTGATTTGTATTAATGGATATTTTGAGGCATCACACCAAATTTCTTTCTATATTCTTAATTTAAACATCATCTTAGAGGAATGTTATCAAATACCCATAAATTAGGCATAACATTGATGATCAAAGAACTAGAAATTTTGTCTAGGTTATTTAACAATCAATGAGAATATAAATTCTACAATTTCCTTTTGATTAAAGATAAGCGATGTAAAGAGATCTTAGGTTTGTATCAAGAGTACCTATTTTTTTTTTCACACAATAAATAATAACACGTCAATTAAAAGGAAATACTAAATCTAAAATTAACCAAATTATGATGAAATATTAATCACTTAAACATATTTTTCATCATAGTAATGTCAACACATTTAAGATTCAATTCACTTTATATAAAAAATTAGAATACATCATTATGAGAATAATTGCATTTATACGTTTAGGGAGCATACTTGATTATTCATTTATAATTATTTGATGATATATTGAAGATAAATAATTTTTTATAAAGAAGATTATGCTTGAGGAATAATTCTGACTTTGTTAATGCATAACTATAGTTGATCCCCATTTAACCATGGCAGACTTTACGAGAGGAGGTGAGCAGCGAATGGGAGATTCAAATTTCAAATAGGGTTATGGCAGACTTTTTATGCCTGGCACTAGTGATCATGTAGGTTCCCAGGCCTCCGAGGGTCCTGTGGGGGACAAGGCGACAAACAAATCAGTTGAAGATGTAGATTCCAAAGTAGGGGACCCATATGATAGATGTAAAGTAAAGAAATGGATGGCTCTATTTGGAGTGAGGCATTTGGTGCAATCTGGACTTCCAGAAGTTAAAAATCTTTCTGATTTGGTGACAGGGGTTTTTGCTATATCTGTGCCAGATAAGCTATTTGATTTCTCTATCTCTAGTCTGGCTATGACTTTGATTGGGTGATTTGCTAGTTTTAGACCTAACATTGATGTTGTTAGGAACTTTATAAGGTGAAAATGGTTTCTCAAAGGCCAAGTGGATGTGGTGGCTTTTCCTAGGGGTTTTTGCCTTTTCTTTTAATAATGAAGAAGATTTGAATAAAGCACTCTGTGAAGGTTCGTGGATGTTCAGCAAGTCAACTTTGGCTTTACAGAAATGGGCTCCTAACTTACCATTGGATGGTTCCTTCTTCATGTTAGCTCCTGCCTTGACGTGTCTTCCTAGCCTTCCATTGGATTTTTAGAATGAGAAGGTTTTTAAAGGGATTGTAGGATCCTTTGGGGAACTCCTCTCGATTGACCCAAAGACTGTAGCCAAATCTAGGTTGGTTTTTACTCATATTCGTGTTAATGTTAATCAAATTATGGATATGCCTCAGTCCATTGAGATTTTGTCTAAACTGGGGAAATGGACCCAAGTGATTGAATATGAATCTCTCCCATTTGTGTGTTTTCATTGTAAAAAGTTGGGTCACTAGGTGAAATCTTGTCCTTCCAAGAAGGGTAAGAATAGTAAAACTGATAGTCATCCGAAGCAGAAATGGCAAATGAAAGGGAATAATGATGCTGCACCTTCAGAGTTAATCCCTGAGAAGGAAGCAACTGAGTTGGAAAATGAGGAAAATAAGGGTATGAATAACTACAAGGAAAACTCTGACTGCGCCTATTCTAATAGTCAAAAACAAATTAATGAGGAGGGAGAGGATGGTACTAAAGACCTGGTTCAAAATACTAAATCTGTAGATTTGAAGGTTGATCTTATCATCTAGGGTAAACCTGTTGATTTATCCAGTAATGATGTTGTAGCTTCATCTAATAACAAGGAAAATGAGGAAGACGTTAATGAAACTCAGGACTATAATATCTTGGAAATGGCACCTTTGTTTCTATTAACCAATGGAAGCTCTAAGAAAACTAAAAATATGAACCTGAAATCCCAATCTAAAACTCCTCCCAGAAGCTTGGAGATGGTGGGTCTTGAGGGAAATCCTTGGATTTCCAGTAATAAAGAAGGAAAGTCTAATAAGGGAGGACCTAGTGGAGGTATTTCAACTAGAAGCAAGAATAAGAAGGTTGCAGATGTTAGAAATCAGAACAAAAAATAGGGGAGACCCTCTCTAAAGAATCATAGGTAACTAGAAAGTTGGAAGAACCGTGTTGATGGAACACAGATTTCCATCGAGTTAGCCTTATCTTCGGTTAAATTATGAAGATAATTTCATGGAATATCAGAGGGTTGAATGGCCCCCACAATTAGGATGTGTTGCGTAATATTGTTAGAGATCATAAACTGGATGTAGTTCTTATTCAGGAAACTAAGATGTGTAACCATAAAGTAAAAAAATTAGAATTTTCAAAAATAATGGGGTGATTGGTACTAGCTCTGAGGGTGCCTTAGGACGCACAACTATCTTTTGGAATCAGAATTCCATTAAAGGTAAGGAAATTACTTCAGGGGTTAATATGACCTCATTTTTGCTTGAGCATATTAGGGATGACTTTGTCTAGGTTATCTCTAATATCTCTGTGCCTAATACTAAATCTGGAAGAGCTAAATTTTGGAGTCTAGTAGAAGATAGACAAAGGGTTTTAGATAAAAGTTGGATCATTATGGGAGATTTCAATACTCCCTTAAAAGATGATAAAAAGATGGGAGGTCTTCCTTTGCAGTTAGATGGAAGACAAGATCTCATGGACTTTATTAATGATCAAGCTTTGATGGATGTGGATCTCAGAGGGATTAATTATACTTGGACCAATAGAAGAACTGACCCTGATCTCATTCAAGTTAGGCTGGATAGATCCCTGATCTCCCTCGATTGGCTCTCTAAGTAAAATTGTTCTCTAGCGTCTATCATTAAGATTGGCTCTAATCATTATCCTATCTCTTTCACTGCCAATCCTACTTCCTCAAAATGAAATTTTCCATTTAGATTTGAAAAAGCTTGGCTACCCCACTCCTCTCTGGAAAAATTTGTTTCTGAGTGGTGGAATTCAGAGGTTGAGGGTACTGCTTTATTTAGAGTGGCCAAAAGGCTTAATATTATCAAAGTTAAAGTCAAAATCTGAAATAAAGAGACTTTTGGAGATATCTTCAAAATGAAAGCCAATATTAAGAAAGATATTAAAGAAGTTCAGGATAAAATTCAAGTGGAAGGCCTTTCTGAGGATTTGAGGAATTCTGAAAGTGAGTTGCTTTCCAAATACCATGAAATTATCACTAATGAAGAAACCTTTTGGAGACAAAGATCAAGAGCGTTATATTTGACAGAAGGTGATAAAAATACCTAGTTTTTCCACATGACTGCTCTTAAGCATAGGGCGGCCAACATAATCTCCAGTTTATCCAGTAATAGGGGTATTTTGTCGGAAGAAGATGAAATTAGAAAGGAAGCTGTGGATTTATTTAGTAATCTTTTGGGTGGTGAGAATTCTCTGGATATCATAAATCAAGACCTTCTTGCTCAAGCTATCCTTACCATTTTAAATGAGGATGACAACAAAAATCTATCTAGGATCCCTTCGAATCAAGAGATCAAAAAGGCAATTTTTTCCTTTCTTAGAGACAAGTCTCCTGGTCCAAATGGATTCCCTATGTTCTTCTTTCAAAAATTTTAGAATATTATGGAGATTGACATCTGTAATGGTGTTAAAGAATTTTTTGGGTCTAGAAGACTTCTCAAAGAACTCAATGCGACCTTTATTGTCCTCATCCCTAAGATCTCTGGAGCTGATTCTCTCAATAAGTTTATACCTATTAGTCTTTGTAATTCTTTTTACAAGATAATATCTAAGGTTCTCACTTCTAGAATGTTGGATATCCTTCCTCACATAATTTTTGCCCAGCAAAATGGTTTTGTCCCTGGTAGAAAGATTCTAGATTCCATCATTTTAGTTCATGATAACATTCATTCTCTAACTATCGCTAAAAACTAGGGATTTTTTCTAAAGCTGGATATGTCCAAGGCCTATGACAGAGTGAATTGGCATTTCCTTTTCAGTATTATCAAAGCTTTTGGGTTTGGGGAAAAGGTGATTCAACTATGTTCTTAGCTGACTAGTACTACCTCTTCTGTTGTTATTATTAATGGATCTCCCTCCAGTTTATTCAAAAGTTCTAGAGGCCTAAGGTAGGGTGATCCTATCTCCCTTATCTTGTTTACTATCTTGGCAAAAACTTTGGGCAAATTTATTATGAGAAGTGTGGAGGAAGGGAAACTCAAAGGCCTTAAGAATTCCTCATCCAACTTAATCTGTACTCATGAACAATTCATAGATGACTCTATTACCATGGGAGAAGCTACCATAAGAGAAGCTAGAAATATGAAGATTGTCATGGATTTCTATGAAGCTGCTTCTAGGCAAAAATTAAATTAGGATAAGAGTTCTTTGTTCTTCATCAACACCCCTGTCGATAGACAAAAAAGGATTGAAAGGATCCTTGGATGTAAAATTACTAAGTTTCCTTCTACTTATTTGGGTCTCTCTCTACATTTAAAGGCTTCGGAGAATTTCTAGATGAAGTTGGTTGATAGATTTAATTCCAAACTAGCTGGGTGGAAGGGAGCCCTCCTCAGTCAAGCAGGCAAGGTGACGATGCTTAATGCTACTCTTCAAAATCTATCTATCTATGCCCTTAGTCTGTTTAAGATCCCCAGGAAGTTTGTTGAGGCCATTTAAAGAATACAAAAAAAATTCTTATGGTCAAGAGTGGAAGATAAAAATAGAATCTCCCTTATTGCCTGGAATAATATTTGCACTCCTAAGGCTTTTGGGGGCCTGAGAATAAGGAACATTATGACTATGAACAATGCCCTATTAGCTAAACAAATTTGGAGAATGAAAGGGGAGGAAAGGGAATGGAATTCCATTTGGAAAAATAAATAACTTCACATGCAACCATCTGATGAAGAATTTATGGATAATTCCTTCCTTGTGGATGGCTCTGCTATTTGGAATTTTGTTCAAATGGCTAAAGTCTGGGCTGCTACTGGAAGAAAGTGGAAACTGGGTAATGGGAGAATTATCAGATTTTGGGAGGACAAATGGCTAATGGATAAACCAGTGGAGGAAATCCCCATTCTTAATGAATGGAAAGACTAGTTTAAAAGCAGGTATGGAGACCTTGTTAGGGACTACTAGAGAAATGGTAAGTGGATTGAGTTTAGCCAGGTTTGTCCAGGCCTAAGATTTTTGGAGACCTTGTTGTCTTCTAAAATATTCATGGAGCATTTTGAGGATTGTATGATTTTGAAGGAAACTTCTGATGGGCGATATTTTGTTTCTTCAGTTGTCTCTATACATTACAAAGTTATAGATGAGATTCCTTTGTGGGCAAAAGTGTGGATGAAGGATTTGACTCCCAAAATTAATATCTTCTTTTGGATCTTTATCCAAAATAAGGTGATGACCCTTGATAATCTCCATAAGCATGGATTTGTTTTTCCTAATAGGTGCTCTCTTTGCTATAGGGAGGAGGAGTCTGCCTACCATATTCTCTACAGTGCACTTTTAGTCAGGATATTTGGAATATAATTCTTAATAAGTGAAAGTTGAGCTGGGTTTTCCCGAACTCGCTGGAAGAGTTTTCGCAGCAATGGTTTTCTCCTACCTCTAATTCTAAGAATGTTGATCTTTGGAAACTTATTCTCCCCATTGTCACTTGGAACATCTAGAAGGAGCATAACAATAGGATTTTTAGGGAAAAAAGTGTGAAACCTAAAGTGGTAGTGGATAAAATTTATAGAGGGATCCATGATTGCTTATATGGCATTAATACTAGATTATCTGCTAAGGAAGATTTTAATGAAAGATGGAACCTTTCCAATAGAAGAAATAGGAAGGATAAAGGTAGAGATGGTCTTTATTGGAGCTTTCCTCCCTAAGGATGGATCAAGGCCAATTTTGATGGGGCATCTAAGGGAAATCCTAGCAATGCTGGATATGGGGGTATTGTCAGGAATTTTGCTAGAGGTTGTCTTGTGGTTGTTGTTGGTCCTTTGGAAAACCAAATGAGCCATTATTCTGAAGCTTTGACTGCCCTTAATACTCTGATCATTGCTAAAAATCTCAATCATGACAAGTTATGGTCAGAGGGAGATTTTCTTAATATTATAAAATGCCTAAAGGGTGAAGCTGAACCTTTGTGGTCTATCAAAAATATCATTTTTAAGGCTAGAGAAATTATTACTAGTTTTAAAGTTGTTATTATTGAGCATGCCTTTAAGGAGATGAATGTCATCATGGACAGTTTTTCCAACCTTGGTGTAATATCCAAAAAACAAAGCATATGGAATGGTGAAGAGAATATTGATTTTAATATTAAAGACCTCATTAGAAAGGACAAAATTATGGGGAAAGAAAGATTGCATTCTAATAATGGTTGTATTAATGATTGAACATCAAAAATTTAAAAATGAGATGATAGCTTGTCAGAAGGGAATAATTTTAAATAAGAATATTCAAAATTTGCATGCTTTGTCGGTGGTCATTTTCAAGTGTCCAAGTGTCATCTGGAAGCTCGCTTTGAATTTGTTGAAGCAGAAAAATTGCAGAACGAACTCAAGAAGGGGAGGTGACCTTAGAAGAGAGAAACCTGATAACCTTTCTAAATGGTGGGAGATGCCCAAGGTCTAGATGAAGTTGGAGAAGGGTTTTATGACATTGTTCATAGAAAAACTGGTGGATTATGACAAAAGTAGAGTTAACTTGGCGGTTACTAGAGTGACTGAAAAATGGAAAAATGGCACTTTCAAAAATCCATGGTGTCAAATTCAAGCTGGATGCGGACCTCATCTCTACAGTCATAGGTATGCCCCAAACTAGTCTCAATTTCTTTAGGGACTTGAAAGTCTCCAATCACTAGTACATTCGGAGCTAATTTCCGACAGCTGATTGTCGTATTTGCAACTAATTTTTGTTGGAGTGCTGACAAAAGTAGCTGTCGAAAACTCGTCATCGGATTTGTCGATGATTCCCTGACTGTTGGAAATATGACAATCCCATGGACTCTGCCGATGGTGGGCATGATCGCTCTTCCAGTCAAAACATTCGTCGGACATGCAGCATTCCCGTCGGATGCTTCAGTAGATTTCATTGCAAAGCCGAAGACAATTTGGAAATTTGCACCGACAGTGATGCTATTTGTCTGACGCTTGTGTCGTTGGTCGATTTGGAGGCATCGACAACCCTCTGACTACAAAGTGTCATCGCATGTACAGCATCCTTGTCGGATGTTTGTGTGGTTTGAGTCAGAAGTGCAACGACTCCAGAACATTTCATCGACGAGAATGTTGTATGTTCACTGATTTCATCATCGACGGAAAGCTTGGTATTCATCATAATTTCGACGATGATAATATTTTTATCAAAAAGAAATTATTATTATCCAGTCACTGATATGTATAGTGAATGATATTCTATCCACATAAACCTACCAGTAGGGGGCATAGGTTTGAGGCTAATATGAGGTGCATGGTTTCAAGCTAATATGATAAGGCGTACCATGGTTGATATGGTCCAACTCCCTAGTCTCACTCTAGGACTAAGCTCATGCCATATCTAAATGAAATACATCTCAAATGCATCATCGGCAGAAAGCTGCAAAATGTCATTTTCATACATAAGCAAGACATACACAATTGGGAACAATCACCAAGAGAATGGTAAAAAGTGTGTTTGAGATCATTGTCCTAATTGTGGTGTGGCTAAAGGTTTACTTGGTTTAAATAAAGGAAAGGTTGACAAATTTATAGTGATCTCTTCGTGACCACACCACAATTAGGACAATGATCTCAAACACACTTTTTACTGTTCTCTTGGTGATTGTGCCCAATTGTGTATGTCTTTCTTATGTATCAAAATGGCATTTTGTAGCTTTCCACCAATGATGTATTTGAGATTTCTTTCATTTAGATATGGCATGAGCTTAGTCCTAGAGTGAGACTAGGGAGTTGGACCATCTCAACCATGGTGCGCTTGCATATGTATATAGTTTTGTGTATTCATTAAAGATTTTCATTTAATTTTGAGCATTTTGGTTAGCAAATCAGGGGTTCACTTTGCATTCTTGTTTTTATCCAATTCACTTACTTTAGCTCTGTTTCTTTCTTTATATTTGGGGTCTAGAGCTCCTCCCTAAGCAGAGATTGTTGGTTTTGTCTCCCCTGCTTTGGCTAGAGATTTTCTTGCTATCTCTAGTAGTTTTCCCTCAGAGTTCAACTTCTCTATTAGTCAGACTGATATTTTCCCTACCTTCTTCTCCAAGTGCTCCTCCTCTTGTTTCCAATATTTTTCCTTTGCCTTCTACTCAATGGCCCTTAGTTGTGCCTTCATGCCCTCTTAATGTCTTCATTGGGTTCTTGTTTCCTTCAAATGATGGCTTCTCTATGTTATGCAATATCCATCTTGGATCTTGCAACATCAAATTCCAGCATGGTTGATGTTGATGCGAGTGATTGGACAATTGTTTTTTATCACATTTTTTCTTTGAGTAAGAAGATACTTCTCAATAAGTTTGGTGTTGTCAAAAGATAAATAAGTTGTCAAGAAAGGTGAGGGCTAAAAAGAGTCTTTAGATTAATGTTTCTGATTGTGTTGGTTATTGTTGATGTGGTTTTTCATTGATTTTCTTCAGTCATTCTTCACCAATAGCCTATTTATAACAATTTTATCTATTTGGAAGTGGGTCCTCTCTAGAACCTACAACCAATCTATCAAAAGAAAATACATATTGGAGCATGCGATCACAAAAATATGTCACACTGAGTAAACAGATCTCATCTCTCCAAATGGATTGACACCGTCTGCTACCAATGAAAGCCTGAAATTATGAGGTTCTTCTTTAAAGTGTGGCCACTTTTCCTCTATGTCCATAAATGTTGAACCATCTACAGGCATTCGAATAATGTCATCTCGACTTCTATTGCGTGCATGGTAATCCATAAATTGTGTCAAGCTAGTGCACTTGAATAATCGTTGCATACGTGGAATAACGAGAATATAGTGAAGAACCTTGCGAGGAACCCTTTTTGTTATTTGATCTGTTTGATATCTATTGATATGACATTTAGGGAATTCAATTCGAAATTCATGTTGTTTGTGATATATAATATGATCATTGGGACAAGCATCTATTGCTTGATACTCCATTCCAATATCTTTCATAACAACAGATAATTCTTGGTATGAGCGAGGTAGAATATTTGATGGTGGTAACAAAAACTCACCTATCAATCTACAACAAAAAAATATAATTTGTTAATATAAAGAATATTAATGGTACAACATGATTCGTAGTTTATTATGACATATATGACATACCTTAGCATGCGTGACATTGTTATGTTGGATAAACCATTCATAACCTTCAAGTTCACCAACAACAATACATCAGAGAGAAGAGTTGCCTGTGAGCCTTCATAAAGGGCCTCAGATGCCTCCTCAAGTAGAGGGACATCATGAACAACATCAAGGTCATCTTCATCATCATGATCAGCTGTGCGAGTACTAAATGAGTCATGGATCAATGTATTTGTACCATCATCTTCAATTGTGTTTTATGGCTCATGATCATCATCTTCCATGGGATCATTATCTTCACCTTGAATATTCACACCTCCATGTTGGTCCACTTAGAAAACCATATTCTTTGGGTTGTGTTGATTCATACCATGTGCTCTGGGGTGCTTGACCTATATAAAATTGATAAACATAAATAAACCATGATCATGATCTCATCATCACATGATTTATTATGTATATAAATTGTTAAAATGATATAATGAAAAACTTACCAATGGATGATAATGATGTCCACCTTCAATGTGACCATGCAGCCTACAATGTTTCTTCTTTGTTTTCCTTAGAAGTCTTCTAGTCTTTAACTTCTTACAAATTTTGCACGAACAATAACATTTTCCATCACCTTTTCTTTTCAAGTTAGACCACAATCTAGCAATTGTCTCCTTATTTTGTTGTTCATTGATATTGTCTGACATGGTCTTTCTTCGCAGGCAAGAAAATCAGGCTATAGAACTAGTTATATAGAAGTTGAAATGTTAGTTATGAAATCACGTTTTAGTATAATATATCGAATCAAATTACTTGAAAATAGAAATTATCATCATTGAACCAAAACCATTTAACTCTTTTTTTTCATCTCAAAACATATCCAATGGCTTTCTGGTATGCAATCCTTGTATAAGATATTAAGTTGACTAATGTCTAATTGGGGTAATCCATGAGTGTCTAATGTGAATTCAGTATCCTAAACATTGGAGAGACCTAATCTGACTTGCCTAATCAATGTGGTTGTTGTCCTAATATGAAATACTGAGTTCTACCCTTTCCTTTGCATCAAACTTCTCACATCATTTTTCTTCAACAAAACACACTAATATGAATTAAGCCAACACCATGAGGATAGGGTCAAGTATCAATATGGCAACTAATCATAATACATGAAGATGGGGTTCACACATGAGTGTTGGATTTCAACAATGCCACACTTCCAAAATTGCCAGTCTCATGACTTGTCCTATTGGGTGAGCACTCATTGATGGCCACAAGGCCAAATCAATGTATGTAGGCTTCAAACTCCTAACTCTAGGCTAGGAGGACCATACAAAAGGTCTATGAAAAATCACTTGGTATTACAATAGAAAAATCCTTCCTCTATAAATTTGTTTGCAATGCACACATCAATATTGGTAATAATTGTTATGATGGATGGTCTATTAGGATAGTAAATAAAATGCTTATTCTTTTTCCACCCTTTGAAACTACAACAAGGTATTTGTGGTGCAGGTGCACCAAGGAAAACAAATTCAAATTTGAAGACCTTTGAGACCAAGGAGGAGTTTCCAACATCAAACAAATTCAATAAAATCAATTATGAGATCCTAAAGCCAATAATGACTTTTGAAACTAAAAAATTGCAAAAGTTGTCAAATTGTCGTGAAAGTTGTAAAATGTTGTCAAAAGTTGGATATTGGGTCAAAACAGAAAAAAATGGATTGAGGAGGGTTTATATTCATCAAATATACCAATAAGGATGAAAATCCAATAATTGTAGGTTTTATTCAAAAACTTGTCAAGCATTTGCAAAAAATGTAAAATTCAAATTTTCAAGTTCCATCGGTTAGGAAGAATTAGGAGGGAAAAGAAAGTTTTAATTGTTTTAGTGTTAAATAAACTTTGTAACCAACCATATGATGGTTGAAAAAACTTGGAGAGGCTACTTAAAGCCATATACATGCTTTGTAAGGTAGATTGAATGCCAAGGAGTATGGATTGTTGTAGAAACTCAATGAAAATTCAAAATTTTGGAGTAATTTCTTATATTTTCCATTCTTTGTGAAGGTTTACTCTAAATTTTTTCATTCCCTAACATTTTAAAGAACTTTTATCAACATTCCACACCTTTGTGGATGATTTGATTTCATTATTCATTCTGAAATTTTGTTATAGGGCTGATTGTCATAACTTTTTGAGTATTTTCCTTTGGTAGCTTTGACAAAATTCAATCATGGGGTCATTCCATGAATGTCGAACCCTATTTCTCATGGGATGAATATTTTATAACATGTATAATACATTCTAATAACTAAAATGTGCAATTGAGGGGTTTAGTGCAGGTGATCACCATTTGAAGGAGTGAGAAGCCTAGTGAAGAGGCTCGATAGGGTGAAGGTTGGAGAGATCTACGTACATGAGGGGTAGTTTTTATGATTTGGAAATTGGTAAAACACATATATAAAGGTGAATCAACAACCAATTTGATCTAGGAGTGAGTGGACGTGGGAGATTGGAGAAACCCTAGATTTTAGGGCTTTTTTATGAAAATTTGGGGCTTTTGGGGTCAGAGGTCTCACAAACTGAAATTGATTGTGGATTCCTTCATAATTTTATATTTAGAAAGACATTTTAAAGGTTAGACATACCCAGAAGTAATATTTCTTGTAGTTGCTTTGTTAATCCACCATTCTAGTTGTTTGAAAACGAAGGACAGTCTAAAAACAATAGATACTTTCCACAACAACTTGCTAATTTCTATAAGTATGTTATAGAAAATCCAAAAGGGTGTCCAAAAATATATTTTATTTGTCTTGTGTCTTGGAAGTTTGAAGAGTTATCATTAAATTTATCTCAATGTAGGGCTAATAGGGGCTCTAGGGCTAGTAGGAGGAAATTGGGGTTTGGGAATTTGGGTATTGAAGAGAAGGCCAAAAATAGTTTGAACCTTTCATAATACACCATCTAAACCATAATTTTCATCTTGGAAGGTCTTGTTTCATAATTGGCCCATTTCAACCATTTGGGGTGTTTGTAGGCTTAAGGGGATCTATCATTTCCTACCTTGTATTTCCCTTATATTTTACAAATTCATCTATACCTGTTTGGGAATTCTCTTATGTCACCATACCTTTGCCAATTCTGCACCAATTTGACTATGACAATCAAATACCCTTAGGACAGTCATAGAAATTTAATCTATTTCATTTGGTTTTGATCGACAAACCCTTTTGAAGGTTGCATAGGGTCCCCTCACCCCTCTCTCTATCATCAACCCATTCAAAATACCAATTTCTTAGTCTTCCCACCAAATTATTCGCTGATATGATACATAGCATGAAAAAAGGTCTATCAACAAGCATGATATGATACATAGCATGAAAAAATGCACATAAAACCCCAATTTCATTAAGAAAAACTCTTGGATGGCATTCCAAAGGCCTATTTATTCCCATCCAAGTGTGTTGCATCCTCAAACCACCATAAAATAACTTTCCAACCATATTTTTAAGAAGTTTCTACAAGAAATGCAAAATTTGTCATGGCAATATGATAACTTTTTTCCCAATGGACCTCAAACTTTCACAATTAGGTCTTTGTTTGTTGTTAGAATGTGATATATGACTAAGTATGGATCTTACTAACTTGGGTATCATGCTTTTATGTGTCTCTAACATGACTCCTAGTAACTATATAAGGATCTTACTAGTCCTAGATCTATGCCTTGTCTTTTTGATATGGTTCCTAGTGAGAATATATGAATCTTTCTAGTTCTAAATGTCATAACTTAGTTTTTTGCATGCTCCATGTGTGTCACCAATGTTACTCATATTACTCACTTTGTACTTACCTTTTATCTCAATGTTGTAGATTGACAATATCATAAGTCTTGGGAGCTACCACCTTTCTAAACTTGTAGACATCTTGACTCTTCAATATCTTGGTGAAAGAATATTTGGTTTCTCCATATTTTTGATCCAAAGAGTAAATGAGCATAATTTCATACTCTTGTTAAGAGGGGGCTAAATATTGCATCATAATTTGTATCTCTTTAAAAATATAAACTAAGTTTGGACTCAATTTAAGTGGTTGTGCCTTATTTATGCCTAATTGTACTTAGGTTTGACAATGTTTCCATAAATTTGGTTCATTCCCTTATTCATGATGTTCCTCATGGCTCATTTTTATAGGACTAGGGTCTTGGGAACCCTTCTTCATGAAAATTGGACCTAAAATTTGAAAGATGAATGGTGGTAGGAATTTCCTCTCCAAATTTGGACTTTTGCAAAAGTTCAATTTGAAAAGTTGCAAGGACTATCCATATAAGGTCCATCTTGAAAATTAAATGATAACACCATCCATGCATATTAAATGATATAGTCAAGCTACAATAAAGAAGGAAAACCATTTCCTAAAGTTGTCAAATGATTTTAAAGATTCACAACAGTCCACTAAATGCAATTCACTAAAAAAGAAAACAAAGTATGCTACAAGATAGTGGGTAAGATGCAAGGAATGAAGTTAAATAGACAAAGAAAAACCATGAATATTACCGAGTCAAAAGGAGTAGCTATAACCTCTTAGGTGTTTTTTCACTTGCATAAATTAGACTTATTAACGATAGAAACACATGTAGATAGTAGTATGAAGTATTTCTGATGATTTTTGAAGTAGTTGAAGGAATGGCTTATTTTAGTTATATCTAACACAAGACAATTTCAACTCAAAGTAAGGAATACAACCATATGTCCTATAAGTTTGGGAAGCTAATTGAGTAGCTGGATCAGGTAGAGTATGACTATAGGGTAGTCTTGAGACTCTTTTAACTCGATTAGAACATGTACCAAGTATCTAGGAGCTTACAAATCCAATTCAACCATATTTCAAGTGAAAATGCAACAAAAGGAGTAAAAGCTTTGAATACACCTCAAAAACCACTCTGGCAGCCAAGTAGGTGAGAATAGTCTTTTCCAACATTTTTTTCTTCATAGATGCAGCCCTATAGTCTCTTAATTATTTGAGATCAGAAGTACATTGTTGGCGGTTCTGTTATTACCCAATCCAGTATCGATATGGTCTTGATACTTTCATAAAAGGAGTGACTATCCTAAGTGCTTGATATTGTCACAAAAACTGAGTGTTGCAGCAATGAATCTTCCTTTGACCTTTGGGTAATTAGGAGGGTAAAGACCCATGGTGGTATATGTTTAGTGGTTCTTCTAAGAGTATCCAAAAGTACATTGTTTTTTGGATATCTAGTACATTTTGTGAGTTGAGTACCATGGGGGATTAGAGGACCCAGTTGAAGGAGGATTTGTGTGAATAAGGGTTGAGGGTGTTGGTGGTGATTGAATGTTGGAGAGTTGGATTGTGACTTAGACATGTTTATTTGTCCTATTTGAGTGTGATTCAATGGTTGGGTGAGGATTGGTGAGTATGGGTGCGTTTTGGGGTATTGAATCCTTTTGAGTAACTTGTGGCCTTGTGAGGGGTCTTGTGAGTAAGTGAAGGGTTGACACCTAATTGAATAGGTGATTTGGGAGAAATATCTCCCTAGTTGGCTGAGTTTATTGGATTCTCTACATCAGCATTCCTTTTCTCTATCAATCCATTCAAAGTTCCACCCAAAGATTCAATCTTGTCAAAGTTCAAAATAAATTTCCTTGTTGTCCTTACTATCTTGCATCAACTTTCATATCACTAGGTAGCCTTTTGCTTAGAACTATAATCTTTCATGGTAGGATACCATCTCAGTCCCTTGAGTTAAGTTATCTTACCTTTAGAATTTATCATTTCCTAATCAATTTGTTCAAGGGGAAAATGTCACTAATCAAGTTGAAATGTCAATTTCTCAATCTGCCTAAGGTAAAAGGTTAAAATAAATTACAAAAGATAGAACAAGGCTATGAGAAAATGAATCATCAATATTACCTAAATCCACATTATCAAAAAAATTTAGAAATAACCTTGTATGTAAATAATTTATCATGCCAAAATTGCCAATTCTAACATGAAAATGAGACCAAGGAAAGCTCTAGAATAGCTACTACTATTCATTCACATGTTCCTTATTAACCTCAATCACCACAAAAGATGCACAAATTGATTATAACAAAGAAGATGTTTCATAAATATAAATATTAATTTGGGACTCAGGAAATGAAAGAAATAAAAGAATACCATGCAATAAAAAAAGACTACCAATACCATTGCAAACTATGAACTTCATTTCCATTAATTCTTCAAAATATACTAGCAAAGCACAAGTATTCAATCTATAGCCTATTGCTAAATGTCTTTTGAAAGAAAATACACTAATGAGTGTTACTAAACTTGGACCTTAAATAATCAATTATTAGACCCTCAAAATGAATTTTGAAATTACATTTATAGGGAAACTTTTTCCTCAAAATTAGAGATTAAATTCCACCCAAAACCTTATTAAACTAAGAGGTACAATCAACACACAAGATACTAGCCTATAACTAAATTAAGAACTATAAGTTGACTCATGAAAATGAAATATAAGTCAGAAAGAACTTAGAATATGGAGTCAAAGAAGCATGGAGAACAAGGAAAAGAGGATCTATCTAGGCCCCCACCCCCAAGATGACTCCTCCAAAAATTTTTAACTTAGGTGCATAAGAAACAAGATGAAGAACAAAGGCTAAAGTAGGTTGTAACTTCCATGAACCCGTCCATCCAAAGTGATGAGAATCTAGATGTTCCTAAGTGGCTACAATTCAAGTTTGAAAGGATAAAGATGAGAGTATTGAAGAAAGTAAGTTTGCAAAAGATGATCATTGAGGTTGAGGCTGCAAGGAAGCCAAAGAAGGCAATGACTTTGTATGCCACCTAAAACTATGCAAAAGGAGAGATAGTTGCCAATACCCTAAAATAGAGAAGATTTAGTAAAAAATGCCAATACCCTAAACTAGGATAACTCGAGACAGTAAGAAAATGGTTCAGGGGTCATATAGACTAGCTTTATACTGTATGTTAATTAGTGATAAGTTGTGTGGTCAGAGATTTTTAGTCCACCCCTTCTAGGTTAGGATTGTCCTGAACCGAACACAATTGTATCTCCCTAGGGCTTCCGAGTCGGGTGTGTTAGGCTAGTTGGAAAGAGAAAGAAAGGCTTGCCCGAACAACACTGAATGAAGGATACAAATCACTTGAATAATATTCATTCCCATTGTTTTCTTGTGCATTGGTTTTCTCTCCATCAATTCAACAGCCAGAGGCAGACATTGCCCTATATATTAGCTCATACAATAGTGATCAATCAACATGTATATGGGAGGAAGCGATTGCTATGAAAAAATTGAATGTTCACTCCTTAATCATAGTTCTATGGTTTTACAAGGAGTGGATTCCTATAGGGCATTACGCATTTAGGGAACCACACCTTTGACTAGGAGCCATCCGGCCTAAGATAGGATAGTCAATATGAATATGAGATTGACCAATTTGCATTAAAAACTAGGTCAATTAACCACCACATGTCTCATTTCCTAACCTATTTTTCAGAAAAAAGTAATCTCGGGCCCTCCAAGAGTTGCTTCCACAATCGGTCAATATCCCACAAGAATGAAGCCATAGCTAGCATGTATAAAAGCAAGCAAAAGTTGTAGAATCTCTTGAATGGTATATTTTTTGCAACATGAAATTAAGGTGAAGAATATACCTCCTGCGTGAGATTGCAAGCAATGGACAAATGCCTTTGATGTGGGTTTGATGTTTTTGGGGGTTGAAGTCGCCATGGATACCTACGCAAGATTGCAATGTACAAATGAATTGCCCTCTTCTTCTTTTTTAAGTAATGGTCGTTGTCGTCGGAATTACGAAAAACTTGAGCACCTTTTTGAAAAAAAGAAAATTTTCATTGCTAATGCCTTCTTCGTCGAAACCAAATGGAAAATTACCGTCGAAATTACGACGAATTCAGGTATTTTTTCAAAAAAAATCAAATTTGGTCACAATATACCTTCTCCGTCGGAAACCTCAGTCAGAAATCTAGTCCAAATGTATTAGTGAATAATGTTGTGAAGCTCTTTCCGCGCAAAGAAAAGGAGAGAGATAAATTAGACAAAGCGTCTAGGGGGGTATTATGATGCATCTAACATTAAAAAATTTGGGGTTTTGTGCTTAATGGGGTAAAAGCACAAAATTGTGTCACATTTCAGGCTAACTTATCAGCACAAGTGAATTTAAGTAATTCTAACTAAAAATTAATTTTAGTCAAACATATGGTCTATATAGATTCATTATAGCTAAGCTATATATAGCCCACAACTTTTCTAATTGGAAGTGTCTACTAAATGTATATTTTATACCACTTTGGGACTAATTGCCAAAATAAAATAAATAAAAAATAAAATTGATGTTTCAATAACTCCTACTCTTATAAATAATATTTTTTTTGAAATTTAAAAATACCCTTTTATAGATCTATAAGTGAATTTTCCAAAATATATATCTTTTAATATTTTAATTAGTTTTTTATGTTTTATATTTTATATTTTATTTTTTTTGAAAGTATGTCATCAGCACTAAAATATAACATTGCCTATCTTATCAAGGAAAAATACTAAAATTTATTTAAAAATTTTGAAAAAAATATGATGCAGTAGAGAAAGGAATCTATGTCAAGATGGTATAATTATTTTCCAATTTGGATAAATAATTAAGGGAAAAGCTAGTGGGAATTGGAAAGAGTTATATTTAGCACATGCAACTTTTCAAATTTATTGAAAAATATATATTTATAAAAAATAGTAAAAAATATATCCATACACTATAGTTTCAAGTTATCGATATACACAAAAAAAATTGATGAAAAAAAAAGTTACCAAATTTACTAATTAAAGTGTGGTGGCTTTTGTAACTTCAATTTCACCATTTTATTAGCAGTTAAATTATAGTGTTTACTTTATGAAAAAATACATTCAAATAATTTTTAAATTTTTTGTTAAAATTACAAACATAAAATAGACAAAAGAATATAAATTTTATTAGTTTACATCATTTCAAAATTCAAAACATATATTTCAATTTTTATTGATTTACTTTAAAAATTTGAATCAACATTGGCCATTTCCTTTATAAAAGTGTGACACAGCTTTGTACTTTTACCCAATGCCATTATGGAGTATATCACTATGGAGGCTCACTTTACTAGGGTCCATACCTATCACTTTGTGCTTCTGAACCACTTTAGGCATGAGAAAAGGGTGTCTCTTCCTTTTTACCTTTTTAGGTCCTTGTTGTGCTCGTTGAACAAGCATAGTAAGAACCTGTCTTCTTCTGTGCTACATTATGGTCTTATTTTGCTCATTTATGAGCATTGTAATATTTTGGCAATTCAGGAAAACAAAAGGCTGTCGGTGTCCCCGGGTAAAGGCAAGAGGAAAAGTGAGGATTTTGGGCCCAGCAAGGATGAGTAGAAATAGAGTAAAAACGCTAAAAAAGGCTCTACAGAGAAAAATGTGGAGGACACAGATTTGAGCTATAAATATAAGGATGTGGAGGTTGATCATGAGTATATAGGAAAAGAAGGTAGTGATATGGAGACTGATGATACTGACAGGGCGGAGAGCTGGAAAGATGAGGAAGTGGGGGAAGAGGAATGAGGAGAAGAGGAAGATTTCAATCAGAAAAGCTCGACCAAGGAAACTTCCAGAATGGACAATGGTAATGAGAAGGAAAAATAGGAAGAGGATGAGGGTAATAAGAAGGAACCTACCCACAGTGCGAGCCCTAGTGATCTCAATGACCAGCCCATGGAGGAGTCGGATAACCAGAAAAATCGGGAGGACAAGGAAATGGAAACAGAGCTGAACAAGGATAAGGAGGATACGAGCATGGAAAAGGATAGAGTTGGTGATGAGATGAAAACTAGTATGTTTATCTTGGATAAGCTTAAGAACCATTTTGATGCTCATCTGGCTTTTGATAGATGGGTTTATGAAAGAATTAATAAAAGGGAAAAAGGCTAAACATCAGGAAGAGCAGGGATAGAAATGTGATAGCAACCTAGAGAAATGGAAAAAGGATATGGATGAAAAGGTGGAGAAGCTAGAAGTTCAGATCAGGAAGCTAGAGGAAGGGAAGGATGCCATAAAGAACTTCCTAATTTTGATTTTGGAGATTCTCAACTCTACTACCAGGAACATGGAGGAAATAGCCAAATACCCTGATGGTCCCAGCCCTACCAAGTCTATTGTGCACATTGATGCTGATGAGGCTTCTACTGAGGTTGGGAATGTAGATAGTGCTCTTGGAGGTGCAGTTAAAGGGACCAAGGTGAGCTTAAAAAGGCTACCTTGGCTTCTTCAAAGGAGATCCCTATTCTCAGGGAGAATATCAAATAAATGGAAGGGATTAGTGAGAAATTGGCTAATGCCCTTAAGAGCATAATGTAATTTATCTTTTTTCTATTTTTGGTGGTTGTGGCTAGTAGTGTTGGACTTTTGTACTGGTTTTTTCACTGTCTATCCCATTTAGTTTCTTAATGCTTTTATCTTTTGTGGTTCCTTTGTAAAGGGTTTTGGTGTCCCCTCAAAACTTGTTTTTCCCATAATCAAAAACTATAGTTGATCCTCTAATCTCCATTTTTTTTATCAAGATTAATTCTATGCTTGGAGTTTGGGACCATCCTATGGAGTTTGAGTCTATCCCCTTTGATTATTTTTAAAGCAAGAAGGCAGGCCATTGCGAGAAGAACTCTCTGAGTAAGATTCAAAAGCTAAATAAAAGGTGTTGAAGGAATATATTTATGGGGATGGTAAGAAGAAAAGGAAGGTCCTTCTGATCACAATGCTTTTCCTCATTCAATTAGTTTGTCTAGACGTTTTCCTGATAAGGATTATAGTGAATCTAAACACTAGAGGTCAAGGATCCTCTTTTTCCTAATAATACGTCAACTATAAATCAATCTTTAGAGGCGTTTGAGGAATAGATGGCTCTTAAGCTCCCCATTTTAAATTATGTTTATGATGATCCTTAAGGGCCTATATCAAAGTGTGAAAATGGTGCTAAGGAGGGGGTTCTTTATTTGTAAAATAACTAGTTTGGTAGAAAAAAACATTTGGATATGGATTCCAACACTATCCAAAAAAATGGGATTCAGCTAGACTCTAAAGAGGTGTAATAGAGTAAACCTTAATAAATCCTTAAGAGGTTTGATATCTCTAATGTGAAGACATCCAAAGATCTTGATGAGGCAACATGATTAAATCTAAAAATAGGAAAAAACCCCCGTACTCCTATTATATGCCAAGGTGTTACTACTAGGAATATACATAAGGCTAATTGTCTGTTGGAACCAAGAGGAAAAGGTAGGAATTATTCCTAAAAAAGTATGGAAAAGGACATTAAGCTACAAATAGGTGAAGTAATTGAGAAGACCTTCTTGGAGATGTGTTCTAGGAGCACACCACAAAAGAAATAGTGAGGATATTATCGTGGAATATCTAAGAGTAAAGATGTAGTGTGAGAAATTAGAGAAAATTAATAACAATTTTTTCAAAGTTTGTACTCTTGATAGTTTTAGTATTAAAGGTTCCTTCTAGACAGTATTGCAATCTTTTGAAAACCAAAAATTGTTAAGGGTATAGCCTTGTTGGAATATTTAAATCATGATTCCAATTATTTCAGGCACCTAAAAGATTATGCTTCTTGGATTATCTTGAACATTTATTCCCCTAACAATAAAAATGCTTGAAGAAAAATCTAGAATAATCTTACGAGGTTTATGTTGGCAACAAGCAGCAAACTGAGATGGGGGGGGGGGTTGGGGGGTGAATTAGTTTTCTCAAAAAATTTATGCAACTTATACCACAAATCATATTTGATAATTAACAATTAAAACATTAAATAACACCACATCAATATCACTCATAACACCAAGATTTTTGGCATGGAAAACTTGGTTAAGGGAAAAGCATGGTGGGAACCTACCCACAATGAGATAATACCCTATTTTTGGTTAGGGTAAAATAGGTTTTGAAGGGCCCCTAAAACCCTTTACAACATTTGATCAAAAGATAACCATTATAGAACACCGAAAAAGCTAGAGACAACAGACATAGAAAAGATAGCTAGCCAGATAACAAAAAGTGAACAGCAAAAAGACACAACACATAGGAACTAAAGACAAGATAGTAGAAAAAGTAGAAAAGAAAAGCCAAGACTAGGTAAAGTTCTTTAGCAACTCAGCAGCTTCCAGCTCTAGTTGCTCCATGCTCTCAGTAGTTTGCTTGATCTCCTCAATATCCCTGATTTGGTTTTTCTTCTTTCTGGTGCTTGTTACTACTTATCAAGTTGCCATTAGTTTTACATCCAAAGTCATTCTATATACTCTAGTCAGTTACTACTACCAAGATAATCAGTCGGTATGCATAGTCCAGTTGGTTATAGAAGAAAGTAGTCACAAAGCCCAGTATGCACCGAGCTATCTATGGAGTATCATTCTATGTCTACCGAGCAACAAAGATGATATACCAAGATGATATACATTGAGTGAAACGTGTTACTAGATTCATTGAACCTAGACATACATATGAAAACATGTTACAAGATCGAGGAACATCTAACCATTATCACATTGGAAATTGCACTTGAAGATTATGTATGATTTTGAGGTCATCTAACCAATGAAATAATTTGCATGGTTATTCATTCGATAAATCATGTTTGTAAGATCGAAGCAATGAATGGATCACCATCATAAGAGATCTATTTATACAGTATGAGTTAAGGATTAAAAGTGTGTGTGCATGAGTGTAAGAAGATTGTTACAGAGACATAGAGGTCACCGAGAAGGTTTTCAAAGAATAGTTAAAGAATAGAGTAAATAGAAGGATTTACCGAGTTATTATAAGGGTTACCGAGGTATGCTATAAGCAAGGTAACTTATTCTAAGCACATAGAATCTTCTCTAACATTCCAAATGTAAAGTTACAAATATTTGTAATGATTTTATTGTAATATTTTGAAGTTGTAAGAGAAACCTTTAACAAGGTAAAAGACTCTAATCAAGTCTATAAATTGTAAAGCCTCTAACCAGGTGCAACATTTAGTTTAAGTGTTGTAAAATCCTTTAGCAAGGTAGATCTAATAGATCTTGATACTCCTAACAAGGTAAGCTATTAGAAATAGCTAAACATGTAGCTCTAATCGAGCACCTTTATTATTGCAGTAGTGAAGTTGTGGGTGCCATCCCCACCACAGTTTTTCTCTCTAACCAAGAGTTTCTGCGTAACAAAAATATATGTGTTATGGAGTGAATCATGTATGATTGTTATTCATTTGTTTTAGCTTTATGTTATGTTACAGTAGTTTTCAGTTTATGCATAATAGTAAAGATATTGTTGAAGAAAAGATTTGAAGCACTGATTCACCCTTCCCCTCTCAGTACATTAGCTTTCCATATTGAGCCTAACAATTGGTATCAGAGCTTGAATCTTGGAAAAGGGTTTAACTGCCTAAAGAGAAATATCTTACCAATGGAAGGCTACAAACAATCTTAGAGGATTGTGTATCTGCAAGAAGAATTGGATCATGCTAATCATGTGATTGCAAACATGCAAAGGCAAATGCAAAAATCTCTGAAAGTAAGAAAAAGATTATCTGATGATTTACAGGACTCTCAAGAGTTAGTGGAACAAATTAAGACATCATCTAAGAATAGTATATCTGAAGAGACTGAAGAAATGATTAGATTATTGAAAGAAAAGAAAAAAGCACTAGCTGATCAACTAAAAGCAATGAAAAGAGAACATGAACATTTCAGCACACAAATGACTGAAAATCTTGATGCATTGAGGACAACCGAGGGTAAAGTAAGAGATCTATAAAGAGAGAAACAACAACTTGAAGCTTTAGTATCTGATAAGAATGATGAAATCATAAGGTTGACTGGGATTGAACAAAATATGTCAGATCAACTAGGTTATGCACATCATGAAGCAAATTTGAAAGATGATGAGAATCAAGCATTGAAATTTGAACTATCAAAGTTGACCAATGAACTTGAAATAGAAAGGAAATCCAAAGAAACATTGAAGAAGAGTTATGAAGCATCAAAGATGTTGGATGAGCAACTAAATACATGATGACCCTACAAAGATGCAGGACTCGGTTATAAAGGAAAAGACTCTACCGAGAAGGGAATCTGTACTACCGAGAGAGGAGAATCATCAAAGAAAGCTGGAATCAAAAACAACATCAAAGTGTAGCATCCTAAAATTGTGACACTTGCAATTTTGACTGCATTTCGATCTTCATGATGGCGACGCAACACGGAACCTGAATGGAGACCCCGAAACTTGTCCACGACATCAAAAACTGCATTTTTCCAGCACCCTGCCTAATCCATCCTTGCACCCTGCTGTCCCGGGAGGTGGGACCAGAGCGCCCAGCACCCTGGTCCTTCAGGACCAGGGTGCCCAGTGCCCTGGTCCCCCAGGACCAGGGCGCCCAGTGCCCTGGTCCCCCAGGACCATGGCGCCCAGTGCCCTGGTCCCTGGCCCTATTTTGGGCCCAGTCTCTTATGGGGCTTCGGGTCTTTTAGTTTGCAAATTGGAAAATACTCTTTCCTTGTCGGCCCAAGGTTAGAAAAATCAATCACTCTTTCCTTGTCGGCCCAAGGTCAGAAAAATCAATCTATCAACCCTAATTGGCAAGTAAATAAACTACATTTCCTCTCCCATTTTGGGTAGATGGAAAAAGGAAGGACATATCTGTACAAGACGCATTCAAGCATTCAAGCATTCAAGCATTCCTTCAAGCAATTGATCATTCTAAGTCTCCATTCAAGGCTAAGTGTTGCATTCAAGACAAGGATTCAACCATTGAAGAGGAGATCACATACAACATACAACATACAACATACAACATACAACAACATCTACACCTTTGCATGTAAGGATACAAACATTCTTACAACAAGGTGCTAGTACTTGTTTTGCATTACAGTCATTTACATTTACAACATTTCTCATTTCTTGGTTAATTCCAAAACTGGGGTTTGACCTAAGGGCAAACCCCTAATCCCTAACCCCCCAATCGTCTTCACTTTCTAGTGTGTAGGTTACAGGTATGCGGCTGAAATTGAAGATCTGGAATCCTTGTGCAGAGACGAACAGATCCCCCTTCGTTTCGCGGATTTTTCGGAGGACTGTGTGCACGTCGGGTGCCATCGTTCCATCAACTTTTGCTCAAATTTGCAAGACAGCACCGTCTCGACATTTTACTGCTAATTCTAGGTCCACAGCTTCATCCTATATCCCTATCTTTGTTTATAAGCGAATCTTTCTCACTTTCTATACATTCCTAGCTTAATCATTCTATCCACATTCTTTACAAAAGAAGGTAGCCTTGCTGTCTTAACCCTTGAAACTCATCTAGAATCCAATCTTGCATTGTGTGGGATTGGATCTTGTGGGTTTCAACCCCTCTTTTGAATGTAAAGTCTCCCCTAAGTGAAAACCGTCAATCCTAGTAACCTCCCTTCTCTCTCCCTGGAGTTGGAAGAGGGGAGAGCAACTAGGGTTCAATTTTTCCGCTTTACATTTTGGTGAACCCGACGTGAACATCCTTTCTGATTATTCATGGTTAGATCTGAAAAATTGGATGCCTTGATTACATTTCCATGTTTGATCTTGTGCAAATTTTAGAGGTTAATTGCATAAAAACCCTAAAATTTCTTTTTAGTAATTGAGCTTGTGAAATGTTTAATTGTTAATGTTTGTTTCAGATCTACCCTTCTATTACAAATTATCAATTCATATTTGTGCTTTAATTCTGAAAATTAAGTGGTTAAGTGTCAAAACCCTAATTTTTGAAACCCTCTTGATTCAACCTTTGTCTGATAATTTCACTGATCAAAACATCTCCAAATTAGCTGTAACTTTGGATTCCGCAATAAAATCATAATATCTTTCATCCCTAAAAATTTGGAAAAAAGTTGTGAGGACCATGTGCACTCTGAGCGCCATCGTCCTCGACATTTTTTCTGAAATTTCGGGAGCTAGATCTTATTGTATTTTTCTGCTAAAATCCAGAATTTTGGTTGATTTTATCAATTCTAACACTTTCAAAATTAAAGTCAAAGTTGGTCTTGTGATTGCTTGGATTAAGGCTCCTAATCATTCAAAAAATTGTTGAAATTGAAATTTTGTGTCAAAATTGTGTTCTTACTATCCTAAATCTGAAAAGTGTGTTAGCATTCATTCAAAATTTCAGTACTTTATTCAAATTCTTGCAATTTGTGACTTTTGAAATTAAGTGCTTAATTACACCACCTTTGATTTCCGCTTTCAAAATTGAATTTTGCGTGAAATTGAGTCAACTTTTAAATTTCAAAACTTGCATTGCTTTTGGTATTCCCTCTAAAAGCATAAAATTCAAAATTTCAGTTTCCCTCTCTTTTTCAAAATTCAAATTTTGCCTTTTTCGATAATCTTGGTAGTGTTCAATTTTGAGATTGCAACTTTAATTTGGCCTATCTACAGATCATAAAATCACTCAATTTTTTCAGATTAGCTTTAAAATCATCATAACTTTCATCCCTACAAATTTCGAAAAAAGTTGCGAGGACCGTGTGCACTCCGAGCGCCACGGTCCCAGACATTTTTTTTGAAATTTCGAGAGATTGTCCTGATTGCATTTAACAGCTTAAATCTAGGAGATTGGCTGATTTTATTGAAATTTGCTACCTCTCAAATTCAAAATCTTCTCTCTCTCTCTAGGGCATGAGTTTTACAACAATAAGCCCTACTTACACTATTCCCGTTAGATGAAGCCTTAGAATTAAGTCTTTCCAAGGTTTAATTACTGAGGAGATGGAACCTAATTTGAATGGCCTTTTTAGCGAGGACATGGGTAATTCCTCTAATCCTCTTAATGATGAAGAAGCTCTCCGTGAGGTTTCTGTAGAACAACTTTCAAAATTGGATAACCAATTTGACGATTTTCAACAATGGATGTCTCAAGAATACCCCGATAGTCAAGCTCTTTCATTAATTGAGGGTCTAAAACGTATGGTTCAAAGTGATAAAATGGAATTGATATTTTGCGTAGTATTGCACACATTGTGGATTCGAATGTGATGCCTATGAAGAGTTGTGCTGAAACTTTAGGTTATACACAACCTCCCACTCAAAACAATCATTCTATTCCTTTGACAACTTCTATTGCTAGTATACCTACCTTTACATCAAACATAATGACTACTTCTATACAAGATATTCTACCTATGATCACCAGTCATGGGGGCAATCCTTCCTCTTCAATTAACCCTCTTCCTTCATTCAATCCGACTTCTTCATTCATTCCTTCAATGAGTGTCCCTATTACATCTCCACAAATGAACATAACGCAAGGGGGCAATTCATTCAACCATTCCATTCCTCCTTGTAGGGTTCCTCTTTTCCAATCCTCTCCTATGACTAACTATCATAGTGTCCCGCCACCCTACTCTTTACCTTCTTTCAATAACATAACACCTCCATCTCAATCTAACACATCTAATATGAACTCTTCGACTGAAGCGACCATTAACAATCTTGCACAAACTGTCTCTTCTCTACAGCAACAAATTGCCTCTTTGAATCAATCTAAGTTTAGTGTGCCCACATTTGATGTTGCGAGCCCACTTTCTCTTGACATTGTTCGAGCTATCCCTCCTAAACATGTTGAAATCCCACATTTGGAGCTTTATAATGGTAAAGGTGATCCTCTAACACATGTTAAGACTTTTCAAACAATATGTACCGATTTTGCTTATGACCAAAGGTTGCTGGCAAAACTATTTACTAGGACATTAAGAGATAAAGCCCTACAATGGTATTGCTTGTTGCCTTCTTATTCTATTACTTCTTTCGAACAACTTGCAAATGCTTTTACTCAACAATTTCAAAACAATATAAGTCCTAAAGTTACTTTGATTGATTTAATGCATTGTAAACAAGGTGTTAAAGAAAAAGTGATTGATTTCATTGGTAGATATAAGCATTTGTATGCTCAAATCTCTTTTCCAGTGCCTGACAATGATATTCAAAGAATCTTTATTTCTAATTTACAAAAAGATATTTGAGACAAACTCCTGTTTTCGAAGTTTACTTCTTTCCAACAGTTGTGTGCAACTCTTCACAATTATCAACTGATTGTGAGTCAAATGGAACAATCACATCCTATGGCTCTGAGTGATAAGGGTGATAGTAGTCAACAACCATTTGGGAAGTTTAAACCGAACAGAGATTCCATCAAATTCAATGAAAACATCATCAACAACAATGTGAATGCAGCATCAGGTGTACCTCCTATTTCTAAGTTTTTCAAGAAAGAAAGAAAGTATACTCCTTTGAATGAATCATTGCATAGTATTATGAATAAGCTATTGGAACAAAATGTGCTTACTCTTCCTCCTATAAGGCAAATAGATCCTTCAAAGATTAATTCACCCTATTTTGATAACAAATCTTTTTGTCAATTTCATCGTCAACCTGGGCATGATACTGAAAAATGTTTTACTTTAAAGGGTAAAATTCAAGATTTGATTGATAATAATACTATCTCTATTTCGGGAGTGAATGATAAAGGCAACACATCTATAGCTCCTCCTAACCAAAATCTTCAGATTTTTACTGATCCATTACCTTCTCATACCTCTAATGCGATTGAGACTAATGATTCCTCATTCTCATCTGATGGTCTTGTGTCTATGACTCCAAATGTGATTAACTTTGTAGAGCAGCAAGAAAACCCTAAAGAACCTTCCATCACATTTGATTCTAGTGAAACTATCAGGGCACCTGATGGTCCTTTATACATAGTTGCAAAAGTCAAGAATACACCTTGCCGTGGAGTGCTTATTGATCCTTCGTGCATGGTTAATGTTATTACTAAAGAATTTCTTTTTACTTTGCAATTGAATCAAGTGATCTATGATAAAACAGATGTGATTGTGAAATTATTTGATGCATTTTCTTCTCCTGCAATTGGTTCTATTACATTACCTATTGAGGTCCATAACAAATCCCTTGATGTGAACTTTGCTATTATTCCTTCATCCGAACAATTTTGTGTGAAGCTTGGCTATCCTTGGCTATCTTCCATGAAAGCTATTGCTTCTCCTATTCACAAGTGTTTGAAATTTCCCCATAATGGTGAAGTTGTTACTGTCAATCATAGTCTCTTTAAACCAGCTGAAAGAACTTCTAGCATTCCTGTTGATTATTTTTGGCCTAAACAATTCCAATCCCTTCCTCCGCGAAGTGATCATCTTTTCAAATCTTATCAAAAGTGGAAAACAGATATGATCCTATCTCTAAGTGAACCTAGAACACCCAAACTTGATATTCCTATCATTCTTGAGAAGGAAGTTCTTCCTTTGAAAGATAAAACTAATGTCTTTCCTCAAGAAGATTCCCAACCCATTCCTATGGATGTGACTATGTCTATGCCTAATAAACTTTCTAAAAGTAGACCTATACCTCCTCATCATGATGGACTTGGTCTCCTTCCTAAACCAAATATTCCTCCTTTATATGGAGCAGTTCCTCCTCCTTCCTTTTATAGAGAGAAGAGACCTTCCTCTTCTCCTATTATCCAGCCTAAGAGACCACAACCTAAACACCTAAGTAATAAGGATGAGAACATTCCTCCTCCTCAATCTTCTCCACTTCCTACTAAGACTAGACGAAATCGTTCTGCACATGAACGCCGATGAAAGCGTCGTCTTAGAGCTCAAGCAGCTGCTTCTCAAACTTTGCAATCTCCAAAAACACCTTCAACAAGCATTATTCCATTTTCTCCAAAATCTCCTAAACACAAGATGCATGATGGTCTTGATCCTGTGCGAGTTAAAGATCCTATTTTTATAAATCTTGATGATGATATAGATGAAAATGTTATTCATGATGAAAATGTTACTTCTCTTGCTTCTGATAGTGAATATGAACTTGTTGATATTGATAACCATTTATCTAACGAATTTTCTAAAGCACTTATCCTAGCTCCTAGACAAGAACAACGTGGCTTGGAACATGAACATAGCCCTTGTTTGGATCTTGTGATAGCTCCATCTGCTATGTTGGATGTTCCTCCTCTAGCATGTTCCCTGCCTTCCCGAAACATTGATCAGCAAGATCGGGGGGTAGATGACGTGCTAGACTAGTTTCATTAGCATAGCAGATTCTCTCCTCCTCTCTTTTGTTACTTCTTCTATATGTTATTCTCATTCTTCTATTTGTTGTCCTTAGTGTTGTCTACTTGAGGACGATGCAAAGCATTGAGATCTCTTTTGGTCTCTCTCATGTTGACTCAAAAGACACATGTGTTCCCTTCTTCTAGGTGGCCTTCCTTGATTAGGCAATGAAGAACAATTATGCATACATACATATGATATACATGACTTATCATACAGCATATTGACCCCGAGGAAAGCGAAGTCACCTCTTGCTTTGTGTTTTGTGTCTATTATCCTTGGGTTTATTTCACACTTGGGGGCTAAATCTTTGTGATAACATGCTCCTTTCTCTTCTCATTTCTTATGTGTATCACTACGTTAAAGCAATCACCCCCATTGAGGCATGTGCGATCGCTTTAACGTAGGGGGGCATACACCCTGTCGATCCCTTCAGGATACTTGAAAATTTCTTGGCGAACTTAGCTTTTCCTTGAAAATTTTTGGTATTGTTCTTGCATGACTCATAGTGAGGGAACCTCACTACTGACAGTCATGGTTCTCCCTCATGATCTTCCCTTTTACTTTGTCAATCGAAGTCGTAAGATCTTTAGTCCACTGGGGGCTTGGTGTGTCTTGCCTCCTTGACATGGTGAAAGTCTTTCAATGTTGTTTCCTTGTACTTTACCAGAAGTATGAGCGTACGCTTATACTCCCGCTAAAGTGGGGGCTAAATGTAGCATCCTAAAATTGTGACACTTGCAATTTCGACTACATTTCAGTCTTCACGATGGCGACGCAACATGGAACCTGAATGGAGACCCCGAAACTTGTCCACGACATCAAAAACTGCATTTTTCCAGCACCCTGCCTAATCCCTCCTTGCACCCTGCTGTCCCAGGAGGTGGGACCAGAGCGCCCAGTGCCCTAGTCCTTCAGGACCAGGGCGCCTAGGACCATGGTGCCCAATGCCCTGGTCCCTGGCCCTATTTTGGACCTAGTCTCTTATGGGGCTTCGGGTCTTTTAGTTTGTAAATTGGAAAATACTCTTTCCTTGTCGGCCCAAGGTCAGAAAAATCAGTCTATCAACCCTAATTGGCAAGTATATAAACTACATTTCCTCTCCCATTTTGGGTAGATGGAAAAAGGAAGGACATATGTGTACAAGATGCATTCAAGCATTCAAGCATTCAAGCATTCCTTCAAGCAATTAATCATTCTAAGTCTCCATTCAAGGCTAAGTGTTGCATTCAAGACAAGGATTCAACCATTGAAGAGGAGATCACATGCAACATACAACATACAACATACAACATACAACATACAACAACATCTACACCTTCGCATGTAAGGATACAAACATTCTTACAACAAGGTGCTAGTACTTGTTTTGCATTACAGTCATTTACATTTACAACATTTCTCATTTCTTGGTTAATTCCAAAACCGGGGTTTGACCTAAGGGCAAACCCCTAATCCCTAACCCCCCAATCGTCTTCAGTTTTCTGTGTGTAGGTTATAGGTACGTGGCTGAAATTGAAGATCTGGAATCCTTGTGTAGAGATCAACAGATCCCCCTTTGTTTCACGGATTTTTCGGAGGACCGTGTGCATGCCGGGTGCCATCGTCCCATCAACTTTTGCTCAAATTTGTAGGACAGCACCGTCTCGACATTTTACTGCTAATTCTAGGTCCGCAGCTTCATCCTATATCCCTATCTCTATTTATAAGAGAATCTTTCTCACTTTCTATACATTCCTAGCTTAATCATTCTATCCACATTCTTTACAAAAGAGGGTAGCCTTGTTGTCTTAACCCTTGAAACTCATCTAAAATCCAATCTTGCATTGTGTGGGATTGGATCTTGTGGGTTTCAACCCCTCTTTTGAATGTAAAGTCTCCCCTAAGTGAAAACCGTCAATCCTAGTAACCTCCCTTCTCTCTCCCTGGAGTTGGAAGAGGGGAGAGCAACTAGGGTTCGATTTTTCCGCTTTACACAAAGGAAAGAAGCCTATTTGCAACTACTGTGGAAATCAAGGTCATATTGCTAGCATGTGCCAAATCAGAAAAGCTAAGCAACCGAATGTCACTAAGTCCAATGGTTATTGTTACAGTTGCAATAAATATGGTCACACATCTAATCAATGTAGGACAAAGTCTATTAACAATTATCAGAAGGCAAAATTCAAAGGATTTTGTAAAAACTGCAATAGATATGGACATAGTAATGAGAAGTGTTGGTTTAAGCAAAAGAACTACATGTGGTCTACACACTGAGCAAATACTATAGGTTACCAAACTCACACAGATCCTTACCGAAAATATGTTGTAGTACCATGGGATTACAATACAAGGATATGGTGTGAATGTTGTGGAAGATATGGACACATAAGTGCCAACTACTTTATAAGGTTTGGGATGAACAACCAAAAATCATGGAGAAATCCTGGAATGGCATGTTTTCATTGTCATAAAGTTGGACACTTGGCTGGAGATTGCAGAGATCAACCTAGAAAAGACACTGATGAAATAAAAGAAAAATTAAAGATGATTTGGAGAAAGAAGGAAATTGTGTCAAATGAAGAAAGCACCTTACCTACCGAGTTAGGTCCTCCTATTCCAAATTAATCGATAAAGGTATGAAGGGGCTGCACTCTCAATGTTAAAACTCAACAGTTCCTACTTTATTATGTACTCAATTCAAAATCTGCATAGTTAAGATGTAGTAGTAAGTTTGAAATTCTATCAAAGTCTTTTGAGGCACTAGACGAGAAACCTGTCAAGTCGGTGAATACAGGAAACCTGTCAAGTTGGTAAATGAAGGAAGTATAGCTACTCGATTAAAACACAAAAAGGAGGGAAGTTTAGTGGAACCAAGTGCATTTAATGTTTTTAACCTAAACTACACGGAGCCCGATAAGGTATATTGAATACTTAAAGCATTTTTCGTGGTCATTTTCACTCACCAATTTTTCGAGAAGAGCAGAGTAGAGCGAATCAGGGAGATCAAACCACCTACAAAGAAAATTCAAGGTATTTACATCAATCCCAATGCATTGTTAAGCTTATTTACCAATCGTATCTAGTTGCCATTATCTACTAAGTATAAAGTGTCAGTCATTTGGAAATCCTGAAACCCTAGGGATCCTTTGTTAGCTTTTATCTGAAATCTAAAATGGCACCTAAGATCCAAGATCCCATTGTTGTCAAGAATGTAGAGAAGCCCTCACTAAAATACTCTTTAAATCCCAAAGTTGCTTTTGAACCGGATGATAAAACTGCTTTTTCACTCATCCCGGATAGAGTGTTGTTAGTCAAGAATGTGAGATTCTTCACCAAATGTCATGTTGAAGAACTCGGTCATGTTGAAATCAAAGACACCTATGATGAGTTGTGTACAAATGGTAAACTGAATAGCAAGTATGAGCACATCAAGATCAAGGGATGAACTGAAGCCCTAACCTATCCCCGTGTGTTCAAATCCCAGTGGGTCAAGTTTGCTCTAAGCAGAGTTCATGATGATTTCATGTGGCTAGAAGAGCAACCATTTAAGATTACCAAGGAAATCATTCATCTGATTACCGGTTACCCCATTTATGATCATGCTCGAGCCCAAAAGATGATATCATAGAAGGAATTCATTAGTTTAACTAGAGTGGAATGATATTGCAAAGGATTGAAACTAAATAATGTCATAGATGAAGAATTAAAATTTTCTATTAGAGTAATTGGTTACTGTTTCTTCCAATCAGTAAGGGAAAATAGTGTACCCTATGCAGCAGTAGACCTAGCATACAAAATAGTGAAAAAGGGAATGAAAATTGACCTATGTGAGGTATTGCTGAAGAACCTATTTGAGAATCTGAACACAATTAGGAAGTCGAAGAAGAACAACCTGACAAATACACTAAAATCTGGATCATTGCTTGTATGCATGTTTTTCTACTTTGAGAAGTTCTTTCCAAAAGTCGGTAAAGTTGTTTGGGAACTACACCGACCAATCACCCATCAGATTAATGACTTCATCAAGAAGTTAGGTGATAATTTCAATGATATTATGGATGATTACTTCAACAAGTTTCAAGAAAGAATGCATAATAGGTACCGAATTCCACCCCAGCTAGTGGAGAAATACAAAGATGTCATATGTTTTGAAGTAGACATTGATTACTGTTATGTGAATGTTGTGGAACTAAGAACTCAACCTTTGCCACCCATGGGATATGAGATTGATATTTTATCTCACATAATAGAAAATTGATGCATTCCTTACATTACCAAGGCATGCTACCGAGCTCAGGTATGGAACCTATGAAGAAGTGAAGGAAAAAGTAAAAATGAGCATTGTAGTACCCAAAGCTACAAGAAAGACAACAAAGATGATAAAGGCTTTAACAGAGAAATTCAGAGAAGATTCTTCCTCCACACCTATCAAACGCACTTTAACCATTACCAAAGAGGAATCTGAAGCCCAAGAGGCAGCAATAACACTGAGCACCGAATTGCCTAAGGGAAAAGTGTTGAAAAGAAAGAAATAGGATCCATCAAAGGTCTTACCGACTCCTCAAACTAAGCGACCTAATACAAGAGCATCAGCAGCTTCACTGAGTAAGAAAGCAAAGAATGTTACTATTCCAAAGGTAACTAAAACATACAAGAAATCTACTCGGAGACTCATTTTGGCAAAAGAGTCTAGTGATACCAAATCTGAAGATGCAAGCAGGTAAATGTGCATGGTGTTGAAAACTTTTGTAATAATCTAAAGGACTATGGTGGATTTTGAGGATTCAGATATGTTAAATATGAATCCAGATCTGCTGATGAAAAGAAACAAATTGAAGAAGTTGTCATATGCACACTTCTGAGATTTTGATTGGTCCCATTAGAAGTCTCTAATTCTCTTCCCAAAGAGTTATATGCACATATTGAAACTAGGTGGCAATATGCCCTAGACTCAGAGAAAAAGATTAGAGAAAGAAGCCTTATACATCTCTTTCCTGACATGTTGGTAGATGAAATCAAAGATCATCTGAAAAACTGCTAGACACAATTCCTAGTCAAACAAAAGGCCTTGAAATTGATGAATGACCTCTATATTGATGTAGAAAAGGAAAAAAAAGAACAATGGTAGGCAATATTTCAACTCACAGATGCAGGTGAACAATCTGTAGTTGAAATCGTTGATGTCACCGAGCAAGCTCCTGATGTCACCGAACAAGACCCTGCTGACACCATTCAAATAGATGAAGATATCATGGATACTAAGGCACCACAGCAGGAAATGATAGAAGGCAATGCATATGCCAAACTTGTATCTAGTGAATCAATTTTGGAACAAGTTTAGCCTTATCCATCGATCATTCAACCTATCTCAATCGAAGCCCCTTAGGATACATAGCAAGGCACTGAAGGTCACAAGTCTACAACAGAAGGTACTTCTCAAGAATAGACCACTAAAGCACCTTCTAGCACTAAAAACGTTTCTATTGAGACTCCAAGTACCAAGACACCAAGCACCAAGACACCAAAGGATGCTGCAGAGGCTAAAGTTACCGACCAAAGTGTTGCCTCTACCGAGCAACCTACCAAGGGTCCTCAAGCCTCCCAAGCCATTGTCTTAGTTAAATTGGTGAAAGGTAAAGAAAAGAAGGTGAAAAAGCATAGTTTCAAAGTTGATTTGTCAAAACCAATAATGTTGCCCAATGTTGATATCTCAAAATTAAAGGGGCAAGCACTCATTGATTTTGGTGAACTATGCAAAGCAAAGGCCGAACAGGAAAAACAAATGGCCATTCAAAAGAAAAATAAAGTACTTCAGAAGGTTAAAGCACTCCTAATAGATATGCTACCTAAAGCTACAATATCAACTGATGTAGCCATCCACATTCAACTGGATGAACTCCTAACAAAGATAGAGACATCTGGAGTAGATGCATCCGAGTACTTGAGCAAAATAAAAGACAAAGAGCTCATTGCAAAGATGATAGAAAAGGTACAGAAAGCTATCGCTATTGGAAAAGTTAAACTTGTCCAATTTATTGTTGAGTTGACTCCTCAACTCAAGCACATTATTTATTTATTTCAGAAACTCTATACATTTTCTTTATTCATTAAAGACATTAAGAATAAAACAGAGACAATTGAGAAAGAGATCACCAATCTCTCAAGAAAGTTGACCACAGAGCCCAATTCAGTTCAGAATTTTTACACAAAGTTACAACAGCTGATAGCTCAACAATTGGAACTAAGGAGTGAGGAACACAAGATTCAGATGGACATAATGACACTTCAGACATTATTCCTTCCTCATCTTTCATCCATCCAAGAACAAATCAACTGAGCCACATTTCTATCTGCTACACAAGAGGGAAGCGCATTAGATGGCTTAATATCATTATTGGCTGATATTCAAGCACATAATTATTTAATGGACAGTGTTAAGAATGCACTCTCTATCACTCTCACCGAAGCATGGACCAAGTACAAATCCATTTTTGACCAGTTACCACCCTTGAATGGTAATTAAGTTTTGATGTTTGTCAAAAAGGGGGAGTAATATAGTATTCAAAGTATCAACCAACAGGAGTGTAGTATATAGGGGGAGTATATCGAGCAGAGTGAGTAGAGTATCCAAAGCAATGAACCGAGCATTATACAAAGCAGAATGAGCAAAGAACAAGAGCAGCACACTGATCATTGATCACCAAGCATTCAAATCTAAATTTTGTACAGTATGTTGATAAGGGGAGTATATCTGATTATACTATTTTATTGACTAAATGTATATACTATCAATTGAGTCAAATTTTGTAAAGTATATAGATTTTTGAGTTATGACTTTGAAAGTAGTTTTGTCAATCATCTCAACTAATGTCAAAAGGGGAGATTGTTACTACTTATCAACTTGCCATTAGTTTTACATCTAAAGTCATTCTATATACTCTAGTCGGTTACTACTACCGAGATAATCAGTCAGTATGCATAGTCCTGTCGGTTATAGAAGAAAGTAGTCACAGAGCCCAATATGCACCGAGTTGTCTACTGAGTATCATTCTATGTCTATCGAGTAGCAAAGATGATATACCGAGATGATATACATCGAGTGAAACGTGTTACTAGATTCATTGAACCTGGACATACATATGAAAACATGTTACAAGATCGAGGAACATCTAATTGTTATCACATAGGAAATTGCACTTGAAGATTGTGTATGATTTTGAGGTTATCTAACCAATGAAATAATTCGCATGGTTATTCATTCGATAAATCATGTTTGTAAGATTGAAGCAATGAATGGATCACCGTCATAAGAGATCTATTTATACAGCATGAGTTAAGGATTAAAAGTGTGTGTGCATGAGTGTAAGAAGACTGTTACAAAGACATAGAGGTCACTAAGAAGGTTTTCAGAGAACAATTAAAGAATAGAGCAAATAGAAGGATTTACCGAGTTACTATATGGGTTACTGAGGTATGCTATAAGCAAGGTAACTTATTCTGAGCAGATAGAATCTTCTATAACATTCCAAATGTAAAGTTGCAGATATTTGTAATGATTTTATTATAATATTTTGAAGTTGTAAGAGAAACCTTTAACAGGGTAAAAGACTCTAATCAAGTCTATAAATTGTAAATCCTCTAACTAGGTGCAACATTTAGTTTAAGTGTTGTAAAATCCTTTAGCAAGGTAGATCTAACAGATCTTGATACTCCTAACAGGGTAAGCTATAAGAAATAGCTAGACATGTAGTTCTAACTGAGCACCTTTATTATTGCAATAGTGAAGTTGTAGGTGCCATCCCCATCGCAGTTTTTCTCTCTAACCAAGATTTTATGTGTAACCAAAATATATGTGCTATGGAGTGAATCATGTATGATTGTTATTTATTTGTTTTAGCTTTATGTTATGTTACAGTAGTTTTCAGTTTATGCATAACAGTAAAGATATTGTTGAAGAAAAGATTTGAAGTACTGATTCACCCCTCCCTTCTCAGTACATTAGCTTTCCATATTGGGCCTAAGAGTGCTTGCATGAGTTCTTTTTTCAAGAACTATCTCCTTATCTTCAAGGGTGTCTTCCTTCACCTCAGTGGTGTCCTCGAAGGCCTTTTCCCCTTGGACACTTTCAAGCTTGCTGAGAAGGACCTTAATGATGTCAGAGGTGGCCTTTAAGATCTTGTGACTCTACTCCCCAATATTTTTGAGAGTCTTCTCAACCCGTTCCATCCTATTTTCAGTATCCCTAACTCTATCTTCCAAGGTTTGAAAGCTATTGTGTTGGGCATTCATGATTTCCTTTCCATTACTAATAGCTTTGGTAAGCTCACTTAAGAAGTCAGGGAGGGAACTAAATTTATCAGTACTGATAGCTTCTAAAGCTTCAATTTTGTTGGCCTCCTGGACCTATTTGACTTTTATGCTTTTTATTTCCTTCTGAACCCAAAGGAAGACCTTATTGAAGCAGTTTGTGCCATTTTTGAAACAAAAGTCAATATCCAGATAGGAGACATCCTAGGCCTTGTCTCCCATGGGATCCAATTTGACCTCTAGACCCACCTCCTTCCACTCAGCATTCTTAGCTTCCTTCATGGGGGTGCCCTCCCCAGCCAAGTCCTTACTACGGTCCTTGGAACAAGTAAGAAGGGGTGAAAAGTTCATAGCTCCCAAATCCTCACCTCTCAGTATCTTCCCCTTTTTCTTCTAGCTAGAAAGAATTTGAACCTCCCTACTGTCTATCTCCATATCATCTTCAGTCTCATCTTCTTCCTCATATCAACTACCATCATCTTCCCCCTTCTGCTTCCTTTTAGCTGACCCTTTACCCTAATCCTCTTGCCCAATTTTCCTTTTGCACTTGCTCGACCCAGTGATATGGGGGTCCACCTCAACATCTGCCTCTTTTTTATAATCCTCACCATCATCATCATCCAAATCATCCAATTCCTCCTCCAACTCATAAACCTCTACAATATTCAATTGAAGAGTGGTATTCTTGATGTGGTTATAAAGAACCACCATAAGACCCTCATGCAGAGTAGGATTGGTTTTGGGATTACATATAGCATCCATAATCATGAAATTTAAGGCACATAACAAGTAGTAGGGGAGGGAAATTTTCTCCTTGTACCAAAAATGGTTGAGAATAACAGAATGGTAGCTATAAACCTTGGTATATCTACCATCTAAAGTTATGAATTCCATTATAGAAAACAAAATCCATTGCCAGATCATCTTAATTACCTTAGGGGAGTAGTAAGTGTGGCTTCCCTTCACTAGTTTTTCTTTCTCCTCCTCGTCATTAGGAAATTTCTTCACAACAACATCCGATAGCTTTCAGTCCCTATAGAATTTGATACCATCCATCGATAGACCCATAGCCTCAGTGAGCATGGTCTCATCACCTTAACCTTCCTACTGCCAATGGTCAAGGTACCCTTATTCCACCCCTTTTTAAAAATCATGGTGATTTTTGGCCTTCTTTCTTGCATTCTCTCCATGTAATCTATCATTGTAGCTACTTCCAGTACAAACCAAACCTAGGGATAGTCCCACCATTTATCAATTTTAGTTGCCTCTGTGTGCTTGCAATTTCCCCCCATCTTCTTATCAATATTAGTTGGCTATAATTTCTTGCAAATACCACTCTTCTCTATAGACTTTCTTTTTAGCAGGGAAGAAGCCTCTAGAAGCCAATGGATATTTCTTAAGCTTCCACTCCAAAAGGAAAGAATCACCCACAAAGCATGCGAGATGATATGGCAATTACTAATGTACCTCCCTCTTGGTTGCTTACGATATCATTTCATGATGCAATGACCACCCCTACCATCTCGAGAAATGATATCAAATCCTACCTTGTTTACCATGATATCTTTCATAATTTAAAATGTCATGTGCCACTCGAGGGAGCTCCCCCTTGCCATACCAAATATTGATTTGCCTGCTTCGTACTGCCCCATTGGCAGCTCAATCAACACTCTTTGTGGCCTCTCCATAATCATGAGAAATGTAACACTGGTTGAATCCCTCAAGCGTCTCTCTGGCTAATGATATTTTTAATCCTCCATGAGGGTTGATGCTTACCAAGGAGGCAATTGATAATATTTTTAGAATCCCCCTCCAACCATAAGAATTTGACTCTTAGATGATGTGCTAATTTTATAGCTTGGAGGGCACCCATAGCTTCAGCAAAATGATTTGTTTGGTTCCCCAAGGGGAAGGCCACCATTCCTTTGAAAAAGCTAGCATAATTCCAGATAACTCCACCACAGCCACCTGGCCCTAGGTTCCCTTTAGCAGCCCCAATGATGTTAGCCTTAATCTAATCATTGGGAGGACAATACCAGTAGCACATCCTTCTTTTGAGTTGATTGGTATTAATGTCCTCATGGGCTAGGATGTTCCATCTCCTTGGAACATCATAATATTCCTTACTATTGCAATAATGAGATCCACGGGCCATCACATTCTCAACAAAATTATATTTTATCTTAGCCCAAACCACCTCGGAGGGGTTAATGTCATTCCTGAAAAAATTTGTTATTCCTTTCTTTCTAGATACCCCATAGGATATATGGAAATGAAAAATTCCATAAATTTCTTATGGTTGGATTTTTAGTATTGCACCAACTCTTGAAACAATCTTGAATCTCCTCAGGGAACACCCAATTTAAACCCTAATACTGGAAAAACATCGCCCATATAGGTTGGACAAAGGGATAGGAGATAAAAATATGGTTCATGGATTCCTCATCATTGAGACATAGATAGCATTTGTTGGGCATGCATAATCCCCCCTTTCTTAGGTTATATGTGGTTAGAATTTTATTTTGCAAAAGAATCCATAAAAAAAAATCAATTTGAGGAGTCAAACCTTAGCACTAGGCCTTAGCCCAGAAGGAACTAGAGTCTTGAGACTGAGCCAACATAAGGAAAATAGACACCATAGAATAAATCCCTGAAGGGGCACCGTCCCACACCAGTTCATCATTCCTTCTTCGATTAATAACTTCTTTGTTGAGCATTAAGTTAAAATTCTTTAAGTTAGGATCAATAGAGTTGAGGTCCACCCACTTTGATCTTTGTAGTTGTCAACAAATTTAACACCAAACTTGTCCTTGTAGGCTTGGATGATCATTTGAGAAACACAATGATCATTGAGAGGAGCTCCTCCAATCTAGGCATCATCCTAGAAATCCACCTTTCTACCATTACCAATGGCCCAAACTTTTCTCAAACTCACAATACCTTTAGCATGAGTAACATTGTTCCAAATAGTAGAGCCACTTGGTATCTGATCAAAGGCAAGGAAATCTTCCATGGTAGAGATCACACCTAAGTATTTAGCCTTTCAAATTTCATCCCACTAACGAGTTCCCTGAGAGATTCTCCAAATTTGTTTGGCCAGAAGGCTCTTGTTCAAGGTTCTAATATTTCTCAGTCCCAGTCCCCCCACCTTTTTTGGTTTGTAGAAATTATCCCAGGAAATGAAGGCAACTCTCTTCTCCTCCTCAACCCCGGACTAGAGGAAAGCTTTCTTAATTTTCTCAATAGCATCTAGAAATTTACCAGATATTTTGAACAGGCTTAAAGCATAAATTGAAAGACTATGCAGAGAAGATTTTAAAAGATGGATTTTACTTGCTTGGATAAGAAGGGTTCCTTTCCACCCAGCCAACTTCTTACTGAATCTATCAACAAGACTATTCAAGAAAAAATCTGTAGGTTTCGTGCCCAAAGGAAGACCCAGGTAAATAGACAGGGGCTAGCCAATTTGGCATCCAAGGATCCAGGCCATCTTGTTTTGTCTTTCCTCAAGGGTGTTGAAGAAGAATAAAGATCTTTTCTCCCAATTAATTGATTGAACCAAAGAAGAACTATAAATATTGAGAAGGTTGTTCATAGTAGATTCTTCTTTGCTCAATGAAGTACCCATTAAAATGGTATCATCAACAAATTGTTGGTGGGAACAAGCTTTGAATCTAGAAGAGGGAGACACTCCCAACAGAAGACCCTGAGAGACAAATTTTCTTGTAAATCTAACTAGACATTCAACCAAAATAATGAAGAGAATAGGGGAGATGGGATCCCCCTACCTGATGCCCCTACAAGTTTTAAAGAAGGGGGAAGGCACACCATTCACAATGACAGATAAAGAAGGAGTCGAGATAAGTTGATCAACCAACTAAAAAAACTTATCACAGAAACCAAAAGCACTAAGTAGAGGTTGTCCAAGAACCCCCAGTCCACATGATCATAGGCTTTAGACAAATCCAATTTCATCAAGAATCCTTGTTTCTTCGATTCCACCAACTAGTGAATATTTTCATCAATAGTGATGATGAGTCAAGGATTTTTCTTCCAAGTATGGAGCCACTCTATTGGGGTGATATAATAGAAGAGATAATCATGAGAAATATGCTAGTAACCACCTTCAAGATAATTTTATAGAAAGAATTGCATAAACTTATCGGTCAGAATTGATCCATTGAATCAGCCCCTAGACATTTAGGAATCAGAACCAAAAAAGTGGCATTGAGTTCCTTTAAGATAATCCTAGCCCCAAAAAATTCTTGCACTCCTTTAACCAGATCAATTTTGAGAATGTTCCAAAATGATTGAAAGAAGAACAATGGGAACCCATCCAGTCCTGGGGCTTTACTGCCATTAAAGGAGAATATTGCTTTCTTAACTTCCTCCTTAGAGGGAATGGCAAACAAATCCTTGTTTTAAACATTATTAATGATGGAAGAATGGTCTCTAAGAGGGCCCTCTGAGAAAGATCATCCAATCCATTATCCACCAAGAGAGGAGATTTGAAAAAATTCTTGGCTTCATACCCAATCTCATCACCCTTCCTTGTTTCAATTCCACCAATTCTCAATTTAGAGATCCTATTAGTAGCCTTATTTTTCATAGTAGTCATATGGAAAAACCTGGTATTTTTGTCCCCATCTTTAAGCCAAAGAGTTCTGGACCACTATTTCCAAAATTCTTCATCTCTTTTGATGATCTTATGATACATGATAAGCACTTCATTTTCCTCTTTGATAGACACCTCAATATATCCACTGGTTTGAATTTTATCCTATATTTCCTTTATCTCAAGCTGGGTTTTGTACTTGGCAACAAAAAGATCCCCCAAAACTTCCTTGTTCCATTTCTTAATATTATCTTTAACTTTTTAGTCATTCTATACATAGAAGTACCTTTGACATCAATCAACCACCACTCCTCAATGGCCTTCTTAAGGTTAGGATGGTCCAAACACATCCTTTTAAATCTAAATGGAAAGTTTCTTTTTACACTTATATTCTTCACCATAAAAACCACAGGAAAGTGGTCCAAACCAATCCATGAAATAGCCAATAGGGAGAACATATAATGGATAAACTAGTCATCAGAGATTAGGGTCTTGTATAACTGACTTGAATAAGATCTCCCCTGCCCTTCGGTTGGTCTGGGTAGAATTGGCACCTTAGAGATCTATATCATGCAGACCTTGGTTATTAATAAAGTTCAACAGGTCCATTCTACTATCTAACTAAGATGGGATGCCCCCAAACTTCTCATTGTCATGGAGAGGGGTACTAAAGTCCCCCATGACCATCCACCATTCATCCTTAAGAGGAGACCAAATGGCCTTTAGCTTCTTCCAAAATTTACATCTACCTAGTCTATTTTTAGGGGCATAAATGTTAATTAAGATCCAAGAGGTACCATCCCCTAAATGATGAAACCTAACAAAATCCAAATTACTATCCTGCTTAACAAGCACCTCAGTAACACACCTTAGATTCCAGAAAATGGCAATGCCTCCAGAACCACCATCTGATCTACCTCCTAAAACTCCACCATTATTAAAAAGATTGATCTTCTCAACTTTCTCTTTAGTCATTCTAGTTTCTTGGATAAGAACAATATCTAATTTATGCTCTCTAACTAAATTTCTAAGAATGTCATGTTTATGTGGACTATTCAATCCATGAATATTCCATGAAACAATTTTCATTAAATCTGTTTAGGGAACATAACATAAGGATTGTCATCTGAGTACCATCTACTATATTCTTGCTTGCCTCTCGATCTCTGATATGAATTGTTGATCTTCTTCCTGGGGGAGAGGAGATAAAACCCATATCGACTTTAGTCGTATTTCTTGTCTTTATTGGAGTAGCCTGAGGGGTTGATTTCGGCCCCTTTTTCCAACTATCGTTCATTCCACTGCTAGATATCATCCTCTTGGTTGTTCTAGGTGGTTGTCTTCCACTTGGAAGCATCATCCTCAGCTCACTTAGCACTTATGTTAAGCAATGAAGTCATTGGGGATAGCTGAAAGGTAGATTTCACCATATCCACCAATTTTTGTGATTTTGATGACAAGATCCCTCCAAAGAGCAAACACCCCTGGGCATCCTCATAGTCAGATCTAGGGCAATCTTTGTTATGTTTTCCATAGTGCAATTTGAATCCACTTCCTCCTTGGTTTGCAGAACCACTTGTATTTCTCCATCTTCCAAGTTATCACTTTGTTCTTCATCCTGAATGGTGTTTTTCCATTCTCTCTCGTATTTTCCTATAATTTGATTCTCTTTCCTATCTTCAAACACATGGTTTTATAGGTTTTCCAAATTAATGTTCCTCTATTGCTCAAAAGTGTCAGGGATGATTACACTTTGGGATTCTTCTGCCATTTTAAATCCTTTTGGAATCACCAGTTGCTTAGCAAAAATTTTGGCTCTCCATTGTGTTGTCTTGTCTTTCTTCTCTTTCTCTTCGACAACCTGTAGAGGAACTTTTTTAGCAGTATGCCCTAACTTTTTGTAGTGAAAACATGCAAAAGGGACACTTTTATATTCCATAGGTTGAACCCACTTCCCCAATCTGGGTTTAATCTCAATAGATAAAGGCATATCTGTTCCTTACATAACTCCCACAAAAATCCTTGCAAAGGCAAGTCTTCTTCTAGCTGCTATGATAGGGTCCATAGATAAGAGTTCCCCAAAGGAACTAGAGATTCCTTTGAAAACATCATCATCCCAGAACTCCAGTGGAAGGCTTGGTAATCTGACCCAAATAGGAGCTTGTACAAAAAAAGGTTCATTTAGGTCCATCTAAGGCGACCATTTTCGCAGAGCAAGCATAGATTTTCCAATCAACCAAGAGCCATCACAAAGCACCCTCGATATATCTTCCACACATGAAAATGACATAGACAGTGCACCTTTGGAAATGGTTGTGATCTCCACTTGACCTTTGAGCACCCTTTTACAATTAGCAAATGCATTGACAACATCAATATTTGCTCTAGGGCCCAACAAATTTCCAACTAGAGTCAAAGCCATAAGGTTAATGTTATGCTCAATCACTAGACTTGGAACTTGAATAGAAAATCTACCCCTTTTTGGTTCTGAGATATTACGCATTGTAGGGAGTGAAGACTTTCCACTCGATTTGACACTGAACAGAGACATCTAGGACCGACCGATGTCCCTTCGAATGGGTCCCTACCTTGGGCTATCTCCAACATGTGATTCTCCCCTCCTCCCATCAGGATTAAGAGGCTTTTTGCCACCTTGTGGGTCCCCATCCACCGAATCCTTTCCATTCGGCTCAGAGGAGTCAGGGAAGTCCCGAGATTTGTCCTTTCCACCTGCTCCCTAGTTTGCCTATCCATTACATGGTTTCCCACCATGTCCTTAGTTCAAATTCAAAGTCACTCCCTTCTCTCGCTCCTGCTTCATGGTTGAACAAGGATTCTCCTTATGTATTACAATTGGGAATGCACGTTCATTCAGGAAGACTACCTAGATCTCATTGCTCAAACAAGAAACCCAGAAAGGATACAACTTAAGGGAAGGTTCACTACCTTATAGGAAGTCTCACTGACTTACAATAGAATTCAAATAACAATCGGGATTACATGAATTGTGAAAATAGCATCTCCATATGATTGGATACAATTCCAGGTAAGCAAAATGTTTTCTCTACAACACTTCTCTTCTCTTCTTCACTTCCAAAAGATGAAATTGCTTGTTTGCACATACAACTTGATCATACACTCACTCAAGAATTAGAGACTCACAATCTTACATGATAATTATATTTATTTATATAAGACATCAACCTATATTTAAAGGTCGGCTAAAACCTCAATACAAATTACAAAATAATAACCTCACACACTACAAAAACATATGTGACCAAAATAATGTTAGCTAAGACATAGTATGGACCCAAAGCAACACCACAAACATGAAACACCTCCAAAAATTACACCTCAATCATCCGCAACAGGCTACAACCACCAAGAATGTCACATAATATGAAGAACATCATCAAACCAAGAAAATATTGAATAACTCGCACAACGATCAATGTGGACCATAAATACACATAGAAAATGATCTAGAAATATTCACAGGCAACGTAAATTGCACTACAACAACCACAACAACTCTGATTACCAAAATCATCACCATCTCAACATTAGAGCTCAAGAACACCATCAAAACTGACTATCAATATGAAATATTCACGCATGGACATCTAAATAATGGACCAATCAAACTAAGGACACACATCAACATCCAGAACACATCTCATACATCCACAACTAAAGCTATAGCAATTATGAAGCAATTCAGAGTACAAACTAGAAAACCAAATAACACAAACAACTCAATATGAATCTCAATATCAGATCTCATAACTTGATCAGAAGATCATGCAGACCACTAAAAATTATGTTGAATCAACTAGAGATAGTTTTCTCAAAAACCATTAAACCGCATCAGCTCAACTACAACACATTGACCAAACCAACTCTTTTAATCTAACTGCAATATTGTTTTCACAAGAATAATATGTTGACAACAATGACAACACATCATTCTAGAAAACTCTCAGCAATATCCAACAATTTAAGTCCAATCACCAAATCATTAATTGGATGGTAATGATAGATTTTAATTCTCCCCTAAAAGAGGATGAGAAACATGGGGATCACAAGCTTGTAGGGGATTGTAGATTTGATATTTTGGATTTCATAAATGAGAAAGCCTTGTTGGATGTAGATATAAATGAAGTGTTGCCAACAATTGTTCTAATAGGTATGTGGAGGAAGACCTCATACAAGTGAACTTAAACCAAACACATATTTATTTGGATTGGCTTTCTTCATATTTTTTCTTCCTATTGGTACATCTATTAATAGTTGTATTACATCAATATTGGTGGCGTAGTTAATAACTATTATATTGTTTACCATTACATCAACTATATTTTCTCCTTAATGTAAACCACTCATGTTTGCATTGGATTATTGAGTCAAATAAGTTTATACAATTTTCTATTATATGCTATTAGAGTTGATGGATGGTGAGTTTCACATACGTGATGTAGGCTTATTGATGGCAACCATAATTCTGCAAATCTTACCTCAACAATAAAGAGAATGAGTAGATTACTCAAGCACCCATTATAAGAGTGAAGCATTTCCCTGTACTTGTGCATTGGAAATTTTGTCGAACATATTGATTTCCTGGTGTTTAGTTATCCAATTTTTGTATAGATCTCTTAGAGCACAAGATGGGACTTCTACAATGCCATAAAAAGAGTAGACATTTTATTATCAAAACAAAATTTTGTTTGCTCCAATAAAATTTGGAGGGCTTGGAAACAAAGAGCTACAAAGATATTTTTTCTTGTGTCTAAATCTAGAGGTTGAGAAAAGTGGTTTTTGTTGCAGAGAGTGAGTAGTTTCCATGAGTTAGAGTTATAGGTTATAATTTTATTTGTTATGGACAAAGAAAGGAGGATGCAAATTGGTGCCGAAGAAAGACTACCACATCTTTTGCATGGTTGGAAGTTTTTTGTATGTTGGGATACAAATGAGATTACATCATTCAAATAAAATTTCCATTGAATTATTTTTTTCATAAGTAGTTTTAAGTTTTGACTAGTGAAGATGTAACAATAATGACTTTGGATTGTTGTGGGGTTATGTGTAGGATCATGGTAGGCCAAAAAGTGGTGATGTGAAAAAATGTTGTTTTTCCTTTGCGCAAAGACGTGAAAATGTAATTTTAATTTTTACTTAGGCTAGGAGAAAGTTCATGTTGCAATAGTAAAACTCAAGCCTATACCTATATTTGTTCTAGTGAGCATTAAAAATAAAATGAAAAATATTGTGTGTGTGTGTGTGTGTGTGTGTGTGTGTGTGTGTGTGTGTGTGTGTGTCTATATATATATATATATGTATGTATATATGTATATATATGTGTGTGTGTGTGTGTGTGTGTGTGTGTGTGTGTGTGTGTGTGTGTGTGTGTGTGTGTGTATGTATTATCAAATAGTGGTGTATGTGAGAACAAACAAATTCATCCTTCAGTGTAGTGTATTGAGTAGAGATTGTTGCAAGGTAGATAAATATGCTTAATTGGAACTGTCATTAGGCATTAGAAGATGCTATCTTTGTAGTTCATGTATTCTAGATTATAGTGCAATCATTATTGTAAGGTAGTCAACCTTCCCTGAGGGTTTGAGCCTTCTGGGTCATCATATTTTGAGCAGTGAGATCTAGGAAATTTTCCTAAAGGCATGTGCATTTCCCATTATAATATTTACACATGGTATTCTAGAGTATTATCTTATTGTGGGTGGATTCCCATTGTGGTTTTTCCCTTAACTGGGTTTTCCACATCCAAAATCTTGGTGTAATGTGTGTCGTCGTCGTTGTCTCTATCTTTATTCTTGTTGTACTTGATCAAATCTCAAATTGAGCTTGATTTGTTTAATTTGGTGAAAAATGATTCAACCTCGCCCTCTAAGTATATATATATATGTGTGTGTGTGTGTGTGTGTGTGCGTGTGTGTATGTATGTATATATATATATACACTAAGAGGGGGGGTTGAATCATTTTTCACCAAATTAAACAAATCAAGCTCAATTTGAGATCTGATCAAGTACAACAAGAATAAAGATAAAGACAACAATGGCGACACACATAACACCAAGATTTTGGATGTGGAAAACCTAGTTAAGGGAAAAATCACAATGGGAATCCACCCACAATAAGATGATACTCTACAATACCATGTGTAAATATTATAATGGGAAATGCACATGCCTTTAGGAACATTTCCTAGATCTCACTGCTCAAAATATGATGACCCAGAAGGCTCAAACCCTCAGGGAAGGTTGACTACCTGACAATAATGATCGGACTATAATCTAAAATACATGAACTACAAAGATAGCATCTTCTAATGCCTAATGACAGTTCCAATTAAGCATATTTATCTACCCTGCAACAATCTCTACTCAATACACTACACTAAAGGATGAATTCATTTGTTCTCACATACACCACTATTTGATAATGCAAACACACCATCGACACCCAATCTACATGAATCTAACACTTATTTATACAAATCATCAACCTTGACTATAAGGTCGGCCAAACCCTTAATGCTTAATTACAAAATTACATCACACGATACATAAATCAACCACTAGACCAATACAATGGCATAGATAGCATAGTGTTGGTTCCCCAAAACACACTTGGTAGGGTTTTTGCATTTCCCCATGGACAGAAACCAATTCGGGCCCTCAAATCATGCATGGAGAGGCCAACCACCAGACCATTTAGAATACTCAAGGACTTGGACCAACAATATAATGAGGATTTTATGATTATCCTTCTACACTTCAGGCTCTGCAAAACCCAAGAGGGTGTTCCCTTAATGCTTCTGCAATCTTTGTACCACACTTGCAGGAGACATTAAAACAAAGAAAAGGGTCTCACTCCTAAAAGGGCCCTCAACAAAGAGGAAGAATGCTATAGAGTGGCTAGCTCTCTGTGATCTTCAACCTGCTTTGGAGTGTGAGATGACTTTTCCACAAACAACATCATACATAAATAATGAAAAGATATTTTGATATTATTAAAGATACAACAAGTTGTCGATGAGTTATGAGTAAGAAATGTTATAGAAAAATGACTGTAAGAAGTGATCAATTCCTTATCCATTGGGAAATTGAAATTGCATAATGCAAGATAAAAATTCAAAAGAAACCTTAATCTAATAGCTAAAGATCTCAAGATAACAATACCTTACAATGTATCTCATCACTCTATCCCAACCCAAAATACTTATTAGAATCCTTGTATAATCCCCATTACTCTACAAATCATATCTAAGAAGTTTAACTGACCCCTTAGGTCAGAACGTAAGATAGATGAAATGTGCATCACAACAATAAAATGAACAAGAAAAACCCTTGATCTTACTCATTCAAAAACATAATAGAGGCATACATTGGAGTAAATGAATTTGGACAATATATTCATTCATTTCATAAGCTATTTTTTGTTACAAATTATATTACATATAACTCCTTCAAGAACCTGAAACAAACTAAGACACAAAACCTATTTTATTTTCTCTGCAAATTCCTATTACAGCATACACATTTCACCTAGACCTACTATACATGACCAAGGATTTGGATCCAAATTTCTGGACCAAATTTCTCAACCCCTATCTCATGGTCTTAATTTCCCTTTTATAGAAACAAGGGAGAAACAAGCTTCAAGCCAGAGGAGACACCTATCACAAGCTCATAAGATCTCTTGTTACTTTGTTACAAAAATATCCCTCACAGTCTCCCAAAAGACTGTCCATGCTAGCATTCATGATGAAGTAGAACCAAAATTCCCAACTGCATTTTGGTAGAAACAAAAACTTTTGAGTCATGCCACTATCACCCCTAATACTTCCAGATGTACTGTGAGATTTTCCTTGATGTTTTATAGAGTATTTCCCCCTTCTCATAGAGGGTTTAGATCCCATCAAGAAGTAAAATCTCCCCTCCACTAAAAGAGGATTCTGGGCCTTTATTGCCAAGATCAGAGAAAGTGGAAAGAGAAGTTCGTAGAGGAACATAGGAGGAGAAGGGGTTGCACCTTGCATGTCATTACAAAAATGACTAGATGCCACCTCCTCACCAACCATATACTACTCCCATTCCTTCATGAGGCTCCTTTATTAATTCTCTGCCAATGAATGACATAGAAGAAGCAGAGGATGTGCCATGTAGGGCTTGATTTGGAAATAAATGGATTCCAAGCCTCCATCGACTATCCTCCCCACTTCCAAGACTCCATCAACTGTAAGCACACTCATTCCCAAAGGAAATCCATCCAGTATCACACATCTCAGTGTAATTCTTGGCACAATACTGCTCAAAGATCATTTTCATCTTGTTCAAAACCTTCTGAAAAGATAATGAATTTTTTGTTCTTTCTACCAATTGAAGATACTACACAACCATATTTATATTGAAAATACCTCTCTTGGTGGTCTTCATGCATGGTAAAAATCATCATGACAATGCTTTTCTACTCATCCTGCTAGAAAATGGATTCAAAAAATCATATCCATCAAATCAAGAATATCGTCAGACTCAAACTGCCAATTCATAGCCTTCTAACCAAGTTAACCTTACGTGAACGATTTTGTTCCAGATTTCTTGACTACAAATTATTTGCTTCAGAATCCTCATCTTGGATACTGAGTCTTTATCTTTTGAAAGTTTCTCGGTAGCAATTTCTTTATTTTCTACCTCACTATGAGAATATCTAATAATAGGCATCCTATGATTTTGTTGATAGGTCCTTGATCATCTCACTTCTAGCTCATAAATCATCCTTATCCATTTCATCCCTTTGAAGATCTCAAATTCTTTCTGTGGTGGCAATGAAAACTTCCAAATGTTGCGACCTCAGGTAGTGCCAGCTTTGTCCTATTAATATGACTCGACCCAACAAAACACCTCTCAAAATTAGGATTTTGAGTGTCAGTCGACATCCATGTGTCTTGACTTGTCCCTATTTATTCCATGTCAACAGGCCTATTTCCTTCTGCCTTTACTTTTTTGCATGAACAACAATGAAACAATCCAAATCACTCCTTTTAAAAACTTTTTTGTTTCCATCATTGATTTGTCTAGCATGACATATCACATGATCACCATTGATCAATATAGCTATTGACCTTCCAACATAGCAAGTGGGCCCATTAAAACTTGACAAAGCACTGCCAAATCATCCTTGAGTCTCCACTATGTTAGCTATGCTTCTATCGGACTTGTTCAACCTGCCTGGGACATGTAGCATCATCTCGTGATGTTGTGGTGCTTAACCTCCCTGCATCTTTCATCATGAGACTGTGAGGGTTGTCCAATTTGTTTGTTCATTATGTGCAACTTACAAAGTTTTCCTAATACTTGTTGTTATCCTTCAAGCATATTTTCTCTTGGGTCATAACGTCTCCGTCCATTTGAAACATGTGCAAATTCATGGGAACTTTAGTTGCTTGATATTTAATCATTGAGATATAAGCTGAAATATACCAGTTGAACTTAGGGAAAAGAAAACCCATAGAAATAATAAAAGGCGGCCTCGACTGTAATACAAAAGACATAATCTCTAGAATTAATTAAAAGGTCGGTAGAAGATAACACCTCTTTGGAAAAAATTAAAAGGCTGATAGAAGATAACACCTAGGAAAAGAACACGGTCCCTTTTTGATGGTGGAATAGACACTCATCCTTAAATGAAAAAGGTAATGTGAGTTTATAATAGGTTTGGGTTTTAAAACAAAATGCTCACTCGAGAACATATAAACCTGAAAACCCTAAACCCTGAAGGGAAAAATAGAGAGCAACATTGATTTAGAATGATTAAAATCATGTCAAGAACACCACATTTTTTCATAGTCATTTTCAGGATTATCACATAACTTGGACCTAAATCAAATCTCCAAACACTCATTACCACTGGAAATCTCACCAAGATCAACCACAACATGTTACACCACAAAAAAAATTGCATAACATGAACAATATCACCGAATCAACAAAATGATCAATACCACATACAAGGATCAATGTGGACCATCAAAACAAATAGGACATGATCATGAAACACCAACAAGAATGTTAGAACCATCCACAATAACTACACCAACACCACTTATTTAAATCATCATCAATCAACATGCTAACACTCAAAAACACTCATCAGCAACAATTCAGACTAGAAAGATAGGTTGCAAAGTACCAAATCATGAACCATTTGAAATGAAGATACACATGAAAATCCAAAACACTCTCCCAAATCCGCAACCAAAGATATAATGATACCAGAGTGCATCGGATCAAATACCAAAACACTGCAACACTTAGCACATAAGAATAGTCTTCATACTGGAAATCCACAAGTCAACCAAATCACTACATAGCATCATGAAATCACTAAAGAATGAGGTTTCTCTAGTTGATTCAGCATCCCAAATAGATAAACCAACTAGATCAACTCACTGCAAACACCAGATCACCAAACAAGTCTCCGCAACACAAAACATTGAAATATGTTGACATCAATGACAACAACATATTCTAACAACAAAAATATCCAACAATCTCCCCCTTTTGCATTGATGGAAACATATGGATGTGAAAATCAATACATAGAAATGAATCAACACCAATAATCTACAACAAACTCCCCCTAAGACTATACACACAAAGCTCCAAAGACTGGACAATTTTCCACATGCTTCTCTCCCCCTTTGACAACAATGCCAAAGATAGAATACAAATCATGCTTCTCTCTCCCTTTACAAGATAATTTTTCCCCCAAACTCATCCTTTAAGGAGAAAAATCAGTCCCCCTTAGGATAAACTCACAACTCAATCCATCTGAACCACATATTGACTACTTTGACTGAGTAGCAACACCAACTCATCAACTCAGATAAAAAGATACAACTTTGAAATCCATCAGATTGATCCAACTCCATGCATCTAGTTTTCAATAGGAGGGACATAGACCCTTAACTTGTCTCTCAAATAGACAAATGTATCTACAAGAAAAGGCCTAGTGAAAATATATGCAATTTGATCCTTTGTAGATACATATTCCAATCCGACTTCCTCATTACTGACTTTCTCCCTCAAGAAATGATACTTTATTGACACATATTTTATTTTAGAATGTAGCAATGGATTCTTTGAATTATTGATAGCACTTGAATTTTCACAATATATAACAGTAGTCTCATCATACACAACTCTAATATCCTTCAACATTTGTTTCATCCAAACTACCTGAGTACAATTACTAGCAGAAGTAATGTATTCGGCTTTAGCAATAGATAGAGATACACCATCTTGTTTCTTACTGGACCATGAAGCCAACTTCTTTCCCAAAAAGAAATCTCCACTGGTATTTCTCTTCTAGTCATCAACATGACTTGCCCAATCAACATCAGTATAGGCACATAATAGGAAATCATCATTCTTTAGATACTATAAGCCATAGTCAATAGTCCCCTTGAAATATCTGAAAATCTTGTTCACAACTGTACATGAGTTTCTTTAGGATCAACTTGAAATCTAGTGCAAAGACAAATGACATGCATAATATCTAGTATAGTCAAAGTTAAGTACAACAATCCACCAATCATAGATCTATACAAAGTATAATTAACTTTTTGGGATTCATCGTTCTTAGAAAACTTGTATCCAACCACCATAGGAGTTCCAACAAGTTTAGAGTCATCTAATCCAAACTTTTTCAACAATTCCTTCACATAACTAGATTGAGAAATGAAAATACCTTTACCAGTTTGAGTAATCTGCAATCTCAAAAATAATTTCATTTCACCTATCATAGACATCTCAAATTTCTTTTGCATATCATCAACAAACTTCATACTCAGATCATCATCTCCTCCAAAAATGACATCATCAACAAAGACTTCAACAAGAAAAATGTTGTCATTTTGAATTTTAAAGTATAAATTACTGTTAGCAGTACCTTTATAGAATCCCAACTTTAACAAGTACCTATCCAATCGAGTATACTAGGCTCTAGGGGCTTGCTTTAGTCCATACAATGCTTTCTTCAATTTGCATACCATATCTCCTTCATCTGATAAAGAAAATTCATCTGATTGCTCAATGTAGACTTCCTCTTCAAGATCACCATTCAAAAAGGTTGACTTGACATCTATCTGATACAACTTTAAATTTTTATAAGAAACATGTGCAAGCAACAATCTAACAGCTTCAATTCTAGCTACTTGAGAAAAAGTCTCCTCATAATCAATTCCTTCCATCTAAGAACATCCCTTGCAAACTAATATTTCTTTGTTTCGTAGAACTTCACCGACTTCATTCAGTTTATTCTGGAATACCCATTTAGTACCAATCACATTCTTGTCTTTAGGTCTCAGAACAAGCTCCCAAGTGTTATTTTTCTCAATCTAATTCAGCTCTTCTTCCATTGCTTTTATCCAATTTTCATCTTGACATGCTTCTGCAACATCTTTAGGATCAATCTTTGAAATTAAACATACCTCTTTAGGAGCAATCCTTCTCCTTCTCATCACACCTTTATTCTTATCACCAATAATCTAATTTTCTAAATGATTCAATCTTACATACCTCAGAGTCTTTTGATTATTTTGATTTTCAGGCTTTTGCACTTCTTCACTAGCAACAACAATATCTAGATTACCTATCTCCACCAGATCATTCTTCTTTAAGATCTCAGTCTGCAAAAGCTTCAAAATAACATCTTCATCATCAAAATCATATCTACATGCACTGATCTTCTTACCAAGACATTCATCAACCTTTACATTTGCACACTCTACTATCCTCTTTAGTCTCTTTTTGTAACACCCATAGGCCTTGCTCTTAGAAGAATATCCCAAGAAGTTTCCTTCATCACATCTTGCATCAAACTTTCCTATATCCTCATCTCTCTCGATACAACATTTACTTCCAAAAAATCTGAAATATCAATTGTATGAACATGACTAAACCATATCTTATAAGGAGTCTTACCAGAATCACCTTTAATATGCACCTAGTTGAATGTGTAAATAGTAGTGCTAACAGCTTCTCTCCAAAAGATCTGTGCAACATTTCCTTCAATTAGCATAGTCCTAGTAGCGTCCAAGATAGTTCTGTTCTTCCTTTCAATAACTCAATTTTAGTGGAGGGATCTAAGAGCAGATAACTATTTTCTAATTCCATTCCTTTCATAAAATATATCAAACTCTCCTAATGTAAATGCTCCTCCTTTGTCAGATCTCGGGCACTTCAGATTCAACCCTTTCTCAGTCTACATTTTGGCTTTGAATATCTTGAATTTCTCCAACACTTATGGTTTCTCCCTTAGAAAGGTAAACCACATCATCATAGAATATTCATCAATCAACAACATGAAATATATGTCACCCTGCATGCTTCTCACTCTTGTAGGACCACATAGGTTAGTATGAACAAGATATAACAATCCATTAGATGAATACAACTTACTATTGAATGTAGTTCTTGTTTTCTTTCCCATCTAACATTCCTTACATACTAGATTAGTAGGTTTCACAATCTTAGGAAAATCTCAAACAACTTGAGTAGAACTTATCCTTACCATGTAGTAGAAATTAACATGACACATTATCCTATGTCATAACCAACTTTCATCAATCTGAGTAGTCAAACAACTTTTCTCACTAGCATTCAAATGAAAGATATTACCTTTAGTCTTAGTCCCTAATGCAATCTCTATACTGAAGGCATTTAGGATCTTGCATTTACCATTCTTGAATTACAAATCATATCCCTTGTCAACCATCTATCCAACACTCAAAAGATTATGCTTCAAACCTTCAACATATAAGACATCATTAATATTATTCTTACCATTGAAAGATATATAACCTCTACCATGAATCACACAAGCTTTGTCATCTCCAAATCTTACTATTCCATCATCATACCTTTCCATACTCACAAATTTAATTTAATCATCTATCATATGATGTGAAAAACCATTGTCAATTACCTATTCATCTTTCTCTTTAATCTTAGTAGCCAAAGATTTCTCCTCAATAATGGAGCTTGTACAATTCATTGGTACCAAATCATCTTCCTTGATAGAAATAAATATAAATTCATCTTTTGAATTCCCATTCTCTGATTTGTCATCTATCACACCTTAATCAGTAGAATAGTAGCATCTCTTCTGATTTATGTACTTTTGATAGGGCTTATAGGGCTTATCATACTTATCATGTTTCTCATATCTATAATTCTCATCAAATCTATCATGCCTTTCATGCTTATCATATCTAGACATTCTTTCAAGGCACTTAGGAAAAACATGTCCTATCTCATTACAAGAGAAACATTTCAAAGGTAACTTTCCATCATACTTATCGACTCCTTTAGGCAATCTTTGAGAAATAAGGGCTTCAAGCTCATCCAATTCTCTTTCTTCCTCTTCCATCTCTCTCTTTTCTCTTTCATATCTGGATACCCAACATGAACTTTCTCCCAGATCATACTTCTGCTTCTCAGATATAGAGGCTTTAAATGTTGTCTCAAAATTTCCATGTGATTCTCCAAATTTACTCAAATCAAATGAAACAAGCTTCCCAACCAATATCTCTCTAGTCATAATAGTCACATTCTAGATTTCATCAATAGTAGCTACTTTATGTTTGTAAGGAGGCAATGATCTCAACACCTTGGCAACAATTTCATCTTCTTCGAGGGTTCCACCAACACATCTGATATTCATAACAATCTAATTCACCTCAGCCATAAAGTATGTTATGTTCTCATTTTCTCCCATCTTAAATGCTTCATACTTTCCTTTTAAACTCTGCAACTTAGCAACTTTAACTTGTGCATCTCCTTCATACAAGGTCTCTAGCTTCTTCCAAATCTCATGTGCATTTTACAAACCCATCACATTAAATATCTCCAAATTAGTGAAGGCACTCAACAATGTTTCCTTAGCTCTTGTGTTATGTTAAACATCCTTGATCTCATCAGAAATAACCCGTCCATTCTAAGGAACATTGTCACTGGATTAAACAAATTAAGCTCAATCTCATATTTTATCAACTACAACAAGAATAAAGATAAATAAAATAATGACACACATAACACCAAGATTTTTGATGTGGAAAACTCGGTTAAGAGAAAAACCATGGTGGGAATCCACCCACAATAAGATGATACTCTGTAGTAGTATGTGTAAATATTACAATGCGGAATGCACATGCATTTAGGAACACTTCCTAGAGCTCACTATTCAAAATATGATGACTCAGAATGTTCCATCCCTCAAGGAAGGTTCACTATCTTACAATAATGATCAAACTATAATTTGGAATACATGAACTACAAAGATACCATCTGCTAATTCCTGATGACAGTTTTGGTTAAGCACATTTTTCTTCTCTGCAACAATATCTACTCAATATGCCACACCAAAGGATGAATTCATGTGTTTGCACATACACCACTCTTTGATAATGGATACACACCATCAATACCCAATTTACATGAATCTAACATCTATTTATACAAATCATCAACCTTCACTCCAAGGTCAACCAAGCGCTTAACACCTAATTACAAAATTACATGACACGATACATAAATCAACCATCAAATCAATATATTGACATAGATAGCATAGCATGGGCCTAAATAAAATCTCCAAACATGCATTACCACCAGAAATCTCACCTAAATCAACCACAACATGTTACACTACCAAAAAAACTACATAACATGAAGAATATCACCGAGTCAACAAAATCATCAATACCACACACAAGGATCAATGCGGACCATCCAAAGAAATAGGACACAATAAATAAACACCAACAAGCATGTTAGAACCATCTACAATAGTTTCATCAACAACACTTATTCAAATCTTCATCCATCAACACACTAACACTCAGAAAAACTCATCAACAATAATTCATATTAGAAAGATAGCTTGCAGAGTACCAAATCATGAACCATCTGAAATGAAGATACACATAAACGTCCAAAAAACTCTCCCAAATTTGCAACCAAAGATGTGATCATACCAAAGCACATTGGATCAAATACCAAAACACTGCAACGCTGAACACAGAAGAACATTTTTCATACCGGAATCCACAACTCAACCAAATCACCACATAGCATCATGGAATCACTAAAGATTGAGGTATGGGTCAGTGCAAGAAGATGAGTCCACTTTTTGGCCAAAAAGTGGAAGTGTTTTCCCTGTTTTTCAGATTTTGTCTCACTTGAGCTTAAATTTTGAAACACTTAGAGATTGAATCTTGGAAAAAGTCAGTAATATAAAAGATAGCTCTCTGAGTGTACTTTTCAAATATGTAATTTATTTTAATACCCACATAATAAAAAATAACTTTTTGAATGAAGTTCTAAAAACTATGTTTTAAAAATGCCCGTTTCAGGACCATACCATGCATGTGTACGACCCACACTTTTTGACACAATTAAAATTATTTTCTCAAACCATTTTGGGAAATAGTTTGTAACACACTAAATATTGATGAGCATATTTTTCTGTATTTTTTTTTCAAATATTTTTTTTTTAATTAATTTTTTAATGGCCATAATTATCTTTTTAAAAATTTGACGTGTATGACCCACATAATTTGACGTAAACTTAGTATTTTTTGAAATTTTTTTTTTTAAATTGAAAAGAATTTTGTGTAGATTGATGACATATAATTTTTTTTTCAAAATTCATTAAAATAAATAAGTTATTAAATTAAGAAAATTAGTTAATATTTCAAATTTATGACCCTGATTTAGTATAAATTAAATGAAAAATAGTTAAAATAATCAATTTTTAAATTAATTTACATATTTAGAATCTAGACAGTATAATCTGAAATGGGTTTCAATTCCGTATAAAAATTCTTTGATTAGAGGCACGTAAACTATTTCATTTCATCATATTTGTGCTTTCATTCATGGAGCTTTGAATTTGCAGGTTCATGTCTTAGGTGTGGCCATCCCAGGCCTAATCCCGAGGCAAGTGGCGGGTTGTGAATTCAAATTTTGTATAACGGGCCCCCGTTTTATAAACGGGGGCCCATTTATAAAACGGGGGCCCGTTTCATTTTTTGCTCGTTGGATTTAACAACGGGCCCCCGTTATTAAAACAGGGGCCCGTTATTAAAATAACCGTTACTGTAAAAAAAAAATAGATTGCATCGATTTACCACACTATCATTGAAATCCGTACTGACAAAGATTTTTTACATCATTTGACAGTACTTTTTAATATTTTTTACGTGATTTTTTGAACATGAGTTTGTAAAAATGGGTTCTAAGCAACGTCAAAAGAAAAAAAAGAGGACAATGACAGTGGACGAAATTCAAGCACAAAGAGAGAAGGAGGCAAAACGCCAAAGAGATCGAAGATCACAACAATGGCAATTGAATAACACTTCTGAAGCATCTAGTTCAGTGCCCGTTGTAGATGAGACCATTGAAGACATCATGATGGATGCAAGAAATGTAGAACCACACACGGGTATGACTATTGACGCAAATGTTGATGTGGATGCGAATCCTGGTATGTTTTTAAATCCTGATGACTATGATGCCAATCAAATTGCTGATTTAAATGAAGCTGGATATAAATTTCATACACCAATACGAAAAGAAATAAAAATTGAAAATATTACACCACCATCTCTAAAAGAAAATGAATGTAATTTGTTTACTATTGATAGCAATGTGCTAGATAATCTTAATGGGTTAGTTTCTTGGAGACAAATCAGAACACATGCAAACAGATTATATAAACAATTTTTCTATAATAAAAAGTTAGGATTCCAATGTCAATTAATGCTACAATTAATAAAAATGTTAAAAATGCGTAAAGTCATGAAAAAAAAAGGTATTTATGCAAAACCAAAAAGAAAAGATGAATCATATAAGCAAGTTGTATCTACTGTTGCCAGTGCCATCGATTCTATAGGAAAAACAAGTCGATCTAAAGATAAGAATGCAACACGTAGAGTTATAACGACTGCTATAGTTGACAAAATGATTGTTAATAAAATAATGTTAAGTGATATAAGTGGCTATTTGAACTTACATCGTAGAACCTTGTCAAGAGCGGCCAAAAGAAGAGACACAATTGAAATTGATCCACTAAACCATTGTTGGAGTTTTAGTGGTAGACTTCAAACGTCGGACATGAAATTAAATGATGAAACTAAACAATTAAGTACAAAATTTTGGCATGATAACACTAGAGTTTCATCAAATGTTAGAGATGTTTTAAAGTTAAGGGTGGGATCAAAAATTCGTGATCCTCATCCAAAACATCTTCTTGACATGACTCAAACTAAATTCTTTAAAAAATCTAGTGATGAATCTGTGTTAATGAATTTATGAATTAGTCAAAGATCATTTGAAAAATGGAAAACCTGGTATGTTAAAATCAATAAACAAAGAATATCTTGTTGTTGTAAAACTCATGTCCAGTTTCGTTACTATTATGATGTTTTTCGATATATTCATTGTATGTTGCATGGTAATGATCTTGTGCAGGATTGTGGTGTTTATGTTCCACCTGAAACTATAAAAGATTTTATTGGAAGTTTATTTTGTAAACCACCTAATGAACAATTATTTCTTTCCAGTTCATGCATTTATGGTCTTTGCAATTTATGTGGGAACTATTCTTCGATAGGTGAATGTTTGCATGAACATGTTTCATCTGAGTTTGGACAAAAAATGGTTGATGTTAGGAGATTTAAAAATATAGAATACCCTCTAAAGGATGGAAAGATGGGGAAACATTTAGAATTGATTACAGAACAGAATAGTGTGAATGCATTTATTAGTGAGTTTAAAACTCATATTGTTCCAAAATATGTGAAACATTCCCAACATGCCCGATGGCTTGATGGACAGTTTCACATATGCAAGAACACATTTCCAATTGGAACAATAGTATCAGTTGTGGATTTTGCAGAAAATTATACTCTAAAACCACAAGAGTAAACTCAATCACAATACTACAACTCAGTGCAAGTGGCCATATTTGTGCACATTATATATAGACATGACCATGACAGTACAGAAGATAACAGAAAATTTTTGAGGGAGTATCATTTCTATGTTAGTGATAATCTATTACACTCTTCAAAGTTTGTCCAACATTGCTTCGAGGTATTTTATGATAATCTTAAGGAAAGAGAAATTGACATGAAACAACATATGATATGGTCAGATAATTGCACTGGACAATTCAAAAATGCAAGAATGTTTTATTGGCTATGCAAAGTTCACAAGATAACCAATGTCCAACATTTATGGAGTTTTTTTGAAGCGGGACATGGTAAGGGGGAACACGATGGAGCCAGTGCCTGTATAAAAAGAGCTCTTGCTAGAGAACAATTGAAATTCGAGGATGCAGTGAAATTTAGAGATGCTCGTGCAGTTGTAGAATGGTGCAATTCAAAGTTGTCAAAAGGATCAACTGAAAACTCTACAATTTGATGTTTCTTCTGGTTGATAGAGGAAGATAGTATTCCTATTCGGCATGATTGTAATACCATCATTGGATCAGCTAAATGGCATTCGTTTAAGAGTTCTAATTCAAACACATGGACTATATTCACAATGCAACTTGCTTGCTTTTGTCAGTTTTGTGTTTCCGGAGATTTGGAATTTTGTGAGAATAAAGAATGGGTTGAAGAATGGCAACAAAGATCATTGACACCCATAGATGCAAATGATTCGCATGAAAGAACTGATGAAGATATGGATCAAATGTTTGCATCAAATGACTATGATCGCATTTCAGATCTTATACAACAAGGTAAAATTATTTTTGAAATTTGTTTTGATTTATTAAATAGTACATAATCTTATGAAATCTTATAGTGTATATTTTTGTTTTTATTTCTCATTAAATATTAAAATAAAATTGTTTTGTGCACAGGACATGTCTATGTTGTTGTTGCACCAGAGGATAATGAAGAGGGGACAAAGTATTTGTTGGCTCGATGTGTAGAGCCAAAACATAAGCTAACTACTCCTCGAGTAGATGATGATGGTTATGACTATCCAACAGGATCTGTGGTTGTTGTTGGCACTTGGCTACGCAAATATCTAACAAGAAAGAATGGATTGCCCGCATTTGAAGATTATGAATTAGAGAAAAAGATTATACATTACTCGCATTTGGTAGTGGCAACTAATATAAAATTGGATAGATATCGTGGCAGGCCTGCTAATAAACAATTATGGACTCTCTCTATGGAAGAGCACAAGACAATTATAGATGCTTTGCAAAAGAGAGAGGATGCAGATGGTATAACGGAATGAATCTAGTAAAATTTTGTTTCAAGTCTACCACAAGTAGAAGGCATCAATGAAAACAAAGTTATTTAAATAGACTATTTATTTTATTTTAGATATGTCTTCTTGATTACATTTTGTGTACAATATACATAAATGAGAGACTACTGGTCAAATTTATGAATGAGATAATTATGTTTTAATCAAGTTCTATTCATTATATTTGTTAAATGATACTTTTTAATTTAGAATATGTTATAATTATAAGATATGTTTCGATACTTAGTTCATGATGTATGCACATGTAGTTTATCTAATCACAAGAACTATTTAAATGAAATTCCAAAAATAAAATTACAAGTCCACATAATGCCTATAAATTTGTTTAAGCACAACTTCCATAAATAAAATTTCAAGTCCACATAATATATAAAGTATGCGCAAAATTTCAAGTCCACATAATTTCAAGTCAATATATATGATCTAATGTGCACATAATTTCAAGTCCACATAATATCTAATGCGCACAATACATATAAAGTATGCACATAATATATATGATCTAATCCTATTATGAAACTATCCATATATATAAAGTATGTGTGTGCACGTGTAAACAAATATGTAAAGCTTGTAAAATAGTACATATCAGAGCCAAATAAACAGTAAAATTTCAAGTCCACATAATCCATATAATATCTAATCCATATATATGTCTAGATGGTAACATGATGTTCACTCCACATAATATCTAACGTGCACAAAATATATAAAGTATGCACAAAATATATATGATCTAATCCTATTATGCAACTATCCATATATATAAAGTATGTGCACGTGTAAACAAATGTGTAAAGTCCATAAAAAAGTACATATCAAAGCCAAATAAATAGTAAAATCTAAGTGCTATCATCAATAACATCTCGTGCTCTCTTGTCCCTGGGACGTGGTCCAGATCCACCTGTCTCATGCTGTACAATAACAAAATAATATTAAAATATTACTTGAAATTAACTATTAAAAGAATCATTTATCAAATATAGTAGAATTCATAAATTAAGTTACAAACTTACCATATGCTCATCAGATCCTGTATCAGTATCTCTCTTGTCCCTAGGACGTGGTCCAGATCCACCTGTCTCAAGCTGTACAATTAAAAAATAATATTAAAATATTACTTGAAATTAACTATTAAAAGAATCATTTATCAAATATAGTAGAATTCATAAATTAAGTTACAAACTTACCATATGCTCATCAGATCCCGTAGCAGTATCTCTCTTGTCCCCGGGACGTGGTCCAGATCCACCTGTCTCATGCTGTACAATAAAAAAATAATATTAAAATATTAATTGAAATTAACTATTAAAAGAATCATTTATCAAATATAGTAGAATTCATAAATTAAGTTACAAACTTACCATATGCTCATCAAACCCTCTAGCAGTATCTCCTCTAGCAGTATCTTATGCAGTATCAACACCAAATGCAGTGCTAGCTAACTCCTGTACAAGGTCAAATTCAAAGTTTCCAATTAAATCTTAAATTAAGAGTCAAAATAAGATCAAATTAAGTATTACATATTAATACCTCAAAGGATGTCGATGTGCGTTCAAATTGGCTCTGATCAAAATTATGAGGATAACCTATCCTAATGGTAGTGTCCACCTGCATACATGCATTTAATGAAATCATATTTAGTGAACATATATATGTGTACTAAATAATTTGAAGTTAAGTTACAATATTGTAAGAGTTCATATTTAAGTTAAGAATTATAAGATACATACCATAGATGGTGTCACAATAGTCAGACCCTCTTCTCGATGTGATGTAGAGGGTCCCTCATGACCTGAATCCTAGAGAAAGAAGCATTCAATGTATCAACATGAAAATTTATATAATATACGATGATAACATATTAACTTAAAAAGATCTAGTACAATGTCTAGATAGAAATTTATACTATACCCCATAAGGTGTGCCGAGTTGTCTTCCAGTAGATGCAATATTGACTCTAATATTAGGCGTAGTCCTTATCTACATAAACAAAATTTATTTAATGAAGTATTAGATTGTATAAAAAAAGAGATGCACTTAGTTTATACCTATATTTAATGAAGTACATAAAAAGATTGACATGTACATGTATATATATCTATACCTGGTCAAGATGAACATCCAAGCAAAGAAAATCCATATAAGATGTCATCATACTATCATTTGCTGCATCATGCTCATCTGGAACTGAAGTAGATCCTGCAGCAGTAGTAGGACCTACACACGTCTCATGACAACTTGAACACATATGTGGCATCCATCGAGGAGCAGATGCCATGTGAGCAGCTTGCTCACTCAGGTTACCTGTGAGGGAAGTCAAAGCATCTAATGTCGAAATGAATGATGTATTTTGGACATCTGCAAGAATCGATGGAGCAACAAGTGGAACTATGGGTGGATCCGGTAGGGGATTATTACTCCGTGCCCCTAATCTATGCTGTGGCATTCCACGACCAACACCCTGGAATGACTTAATACCAAAATAATTTGGTTTTTGGTTCATTACAAACTCACAGTATAATTTCTTCAAAAAATAAAAAGGGACCTCATAATTACGATGTGGTGGATAATCAAAAACCATCCACCATCTATCCCAAAAGTATCTAGCCATTTCTGGATGCACACACCACCTAATTGAAATTCTTTTCTGGTTAGGTTGCATTGGTTCTCTTGTTTTTGGGTTGGTAAAATATGGACATAAATGAGCTTTGGTTATTTTCAAATCTGTGATTTGTCTATAAGTTAAACCATCAGCATAAAAATCACGCAACTCTTGTCGTCATCTATGAAATTGATCTAATTGAGAATCAACAGATCTAACTGACTCGACAACAGTTTGCATTGATTTTGCAAACTCTACAAGATGGGGTGGTGTGACTTGCTCATTTTGGATAGCAGCAATGTTTTGTTCAATCACTTGTAGGTTTTCATTAATTCGTTCTCTTAAACGAATTTCATCCAATCTAGGGGGTTGTGGTGGTGGTGGTGGTGGAGGTGGTGGAGGTGGAGGAGGAGGAGGAGGGGGTTGTGGTGGGGGATTTTCACCTAATAGTTCATCTATGTCAAAGACATCCATGATAGCAAAGAACTCCTTCATATATAAAAATATACATGAATTATAGACAACTCTATGTCAAAGAAGAATCTATTTTACTAAATTAAAAAAAAACATTTATAAATAGTAACATTTCTATGTTGTTGAATGAGATACACATGAAATATATAATATAATATTGAACTTAAAAAAATATACATGTGCATACTATTGAATCTTGAAATATAAAATTTGCGCACAAAACTTAATAAAAACTTTCAATGAAACATCATAAATCTATTATATATTCAATTTAATAAATTCATTTCTTGTAAAATGCATCAACTATTAAAATCAATATAAAATATTTCATACATAAGATCAATAAAGAAGTGAGAAATAAGATGATCCTCCTTCTAGTGTAAGAATATATAGCATGGAAACAATATTACTAAGACAACATAATATTTTGTTAACTTTAACTTAAAGTTATTTTGAAAAATGCACGTGTGTGTTTGGATGCTCCATATTTCTAGTGTTTTAGTGTACACATGATAATTTATTAGAATTCAATTACATAGTTTTGAGATAATTGTCATCAATTCATATTACATTGATTAGTCTTCAGACAATCTTAAAAAAAAAACTAATCTCCCATGACTATAAATGACATACTTAAAACATATTATATTCTAAGTGGTTGTCATGTAAAGACAAAACATCAAATTTTTTGAAGAGTTAAACATATTTCACCATTAAATTTCTCCCATAATCAAATCTACACAAGATTATAATTTACAAAACCTTCAAAAAATATTATTTCCTATAAATCATTTATTATAAAACTCCGCAATAATTTGTTTTCATATATAATCTTTCTATAAAATTTAAGATATCAATCCATACACAAATTCTCTTACAAAGTTGAATAAGAAATGAAGGATAGAGGATTAAATACTAAGATTGTTTTGAGAGATCAATGGAGTAGATTAATTGAAAGGATTGTGTGCATTAGAAGCTTCCAAGTGGCAACTTAAATGTTTGGTGCACATGAGGAGTTCATGATCCAAGAAATTTTTGAGGAAAAGGTCTTCTTAGGGGCGTATACACCAAGATGTTGTAAAAAAAGGTAGCCAAATGACCAAAAAAAGATAAACACGAGTGCGTTATTGGGAAATTCATTTAACGCATTTGAGGTCTTTTTTGTAGTGTTTTTTTCTTACACTATCCTAGGCTTGTTTACACTATCGTAGGTTCATTAGGACTATCCTAGGTTCATTAGGATTGTCCCAAGTTCATTATTTCTTTCTTAGGCTCATTAGGACTTTCTTAGGTTCATTAAGACTGCCCTACATTCATTAGGATCATTTGAGGCTCATTGGGACTATCATATGTTCATTGTGATTGTCCTAGGTTCATTAATTTAATTCATGTGTTCATTAGGACTATCTCACGTTCTCAAATAGCTTCAACTAATATCTTAAATTAACTATTTAAAAAAAAAATAGCTCCTTAACAATTTAATATTATATACAATCGAATATGATTTCAACTTCAAACCTTGTGCACCTTTTAAAACCAAAAGATGTTGTTAAAACCATTCTTCTAATATTAGCTTAATCATAACATAATCTAATAAATCTTCCTCAAAATATCTACCAACTTCAAATCATATATTAAATCTTTTATAATATAAATTACATTCTAGATATACCAATATACTTCTAAAGGTATTCAAAATACTTGTTGGGAATTATATTTTTCAAATCTTTCGGATGTATATATAATTAGCACCCCATTTAGAAAACTCATTATCAATCAACATTATAAATCAAGAATATTTTTTATTTTGTATTAATGAATTATATATTTGGCATATTAGCTTCCTTTATGAACCTATGTAAACCAAACTCCAATTTTAGTAACTTATCTAGTTTTGCTCTAAAATTGTGTCCATAATTGATCCTTTTATACCATCACATGACATAATAGGACCATAATAGGACCTTTATGCCATGACATGGCATAAACCTAAGCCTAAACTTTCATATCTAAAATTTGAAGAACTTAATGTTAATTACTTTTAAGGTTATACTAATTTAGTGGTAACTTTTGTATTGCCTAATGAGGATTAAGAACAATTTAGGTACATATGTTCGGTTTTATTTCAATTTCATTTTCAAACGTTTTTGTTTTTGTTTCCATTTCATTTTCAGTTTTTTGTTTGTGTCGATTTCATTTTCAAACGTTTTTGTTTTTGTTTCCATTTCATTTTCGGTTTTTTGTTTGTGTTGATTTCATTTTCGAACGTTTTTGTTTTTGTTTCCATTTCATTTTCGGTTTTTTGTTTGTGTCGATTTCATTTTCGAACGTTTTTGTTTTTGTTTCCATTTCATTTTCGGTTTTTTGTTTGTGTCGATTTCATTTTGTTAATTATCTAGGTTTGGTTTTGGTTTCTAAATTTGTTGATTACGGTTTAGGGTTAACTGTTCAAAAATATTTTAGATCAAAATCAAGAATTTACAAATATAAAAAATAATTTATTTATATGCTACTATTAAAAAAAACTAAAATAATTAAAAAAAAACTAAATAATACACAAAAAAAAAAGAGAAATATACAAGAAAATTATGAAATGTGAAAATAGATGACTGAATGTGTACCTGGGATAGTGGTGGAGGCTTGAAGTGGAAACCACAGCACGAGGGCCCGTTTTTGATCTCCTCTTGTCAACTAACTGTAACGGTGAAAATGAAAAATTATCCAAAAAAAACGATAAAAATAGCATTTCAAAACGGGCCCCCGTTTTGTCCATAAACGGGGGCCCGTTTTATTTTGCTTCGGCACCCCGTGACCTTTCGGCTCAGGAGGCCGAACCATTAACGGGCCCTCATTTTTTAAAAATGGGGGCCCGTTTTGCGGAGTGCGTTTTCCAACGCATAGACTTCCACGAATTTGTGACTCATTAGCTTGCACATACCTGTATCTCTAGTTTATTTAGCATCTCAAACAAATAAACCAACCAAAACAACTCAGTGCAAACACCAGCTCACCAAACATCTCTTTGCAACACAAAACACCAAAATATGTTGGCATCAATGACAACAACATATCCTAGCAACAACAATATCCAGCACTTAGTTACCTTCTCCCATAAATTATTGAATCCTATATGTAGGCATGCACATCTTTAGTGTATAGATAGTAAGCAGGCACCCTTGTAAACTCTCCATCTTTATCAATCAACATCATGACGTATGGATATGGCTTCAATATTGATTGAGGCTTCAAAGTAGGATCAACAACAATTAGAATTGACATTCCCTAGACTTACAATTTCCTTTCACGACACAATAAGCTCCTTTTCACACTGATATTTATTAAGCTTTATTCTCACAAGTGATCAAAATAATTGTGACTTTCCATTATATTTTTTAAGACGAACAGGCATTAATAACAAGCGTACTTCTTGAAACAACTTTTCCTTTTTACTATATTTTTTGGTAATATCCAAAAATATTCTAAACCATTGGAAAATATTTTGCTCCATATTTCAAAGGGGTATAATATTTTTCTTCCAATTCCCTCCTTAGTTTAGTATGCAAATTCAATTTCAAGAGGAAGTAGCACCATCAGCCAATGCTAGAACTTTCTAAATTCTGCTCGATGTGCTCATCATATTTCTTTATTGGCATCTTTTTCATCTTTTCTTTCTTGAAGTTAATAACCACCTTCTTTGATGATCTAGAAGACAAACTAGATATGCTTCTATAATCTCTTGTGAAATATCCCACTTTGTTATAGTTTTAGCAAACTAGACTCCTCCTATGATGGTTTCCATACCATTCAGTACTTCCACACCTATTAGATGCTTTGTATTCAAATGCTTTATGCCCATATCTATTTTAGGACTAGCATATTCCATGAAATGATTGTCCAACATTCACATTTTTGTATACATTCCAAATCATCTTAGTCCTACATTCATTTGCCTTATGCCCTATCTTGTTGCATCAATAACATCTTATTACATTAGGTTGATTTCTTATCTGACTTCTACATTCACTAGCTCTATGACCATATGTACCTCTTATAAATTGGAGAAGACTTTCGAACATTTTGAACCGAAGGATCCTTGATCTTTTCTTTTCCTTTAGAACATTCTCCTTCTTCATATCCCAATCCTTCCTTGTCATAAATTTGTTTCTAAGTTCTGAGCACAAAATCAAGAACTTCGCTTCCACCTTTCAATTTTAGGTCTTAATCAATCTATTCCTTTGCCTCTTTCAACTCCTTTCTTAGCTTATGCACCTCTTTCTTAATCTTAGTACAACCATTTGTTTTATTATTTAGATTTGTGTCAAGATCATCCATCAAATTTCTTTCCTCATCCAACTTTCTTAAGTGAGAAATCTTGTCTTTATCTTTCTGCAGTTTAAATCTACTCTTCTCCAAATCTTCTCAAGTTAATCTTAATTCTCCTACAATGTTGACTACACCTTCACATTCATAGTCACTCTATTCTATGATATCCATATCACTTAGTTCTTCTTCAAACATAATGCTCAATACTCCAGATCTACTTCAACTAGTTAAGATTACTCAAGAGGAAACTAGCTCTAATACCAATTGTTGAGAATGCATGGGATGTTGAGAGAGGGGCGAATCAACATAACTAAAAACTTTGAACTAGAGACTTAATTTAAGTAGTTAATTTTAGATATGCATATAAAAAAAATTTAAACATGAACATCATAAGAACTTCACATAAGAACACCAATATTTAATACCTGGAAAACCTGAATAGGGAAAAGCAACGGTGAGTGTCAACTCATAAGATAATCCAATATATAGAAATAATTGCAAAAGGGAGCTCATTGTTCCAGACTTGCAGAGCAAGCATAACTACTCATGGTACAAGATATGAAAGGAGAATTTTGCAAGCTTGAAGATAGTTACTACACTCAAGGCAAGATACAAAAGTACAAATTTCAAAAAAAAGAATTATATATAATGAAGCATCTAAATATGCTAATTATAGGTACACTTAAAGTGTAATCTTTGTTCTTACTAAAAAATATAGACCACCACAACTTCTGGATCACTACATCTATATCCACGGATATCTTTGCATCATTCATATCACCATCCTTATATTAAGACATGCAAAACAATCACTGCAATATTTTGCATTCACCCATACACTTACATTTTCTTCTCTCCACTATCCTACATTTGTAGAAATATATACTAAACCAAAATAACCATATCCATCGAGTCAGCCACAAAGGATTGTAACATGTATCCATGCTCCTGACCCAAATAATACAATCAGGCCCATAAGGTGAAAATTATTATCCTTAAATTGGACCAAAACTAAAACCATCCAAAAATCTCTAAACGAAAAAAGAAAAAACTATATCATTAACTGATACATGAAAGAGACTTTTGCTAATCACCATTGATAATATTATACAAACACAAGACACTTTTGGATCAACCCACAAACACTCAAAACTATAACATAGCTTTTGGACCCAATACACAACTTCTGATCAACTTTCGGATCAGAGGGGTTGGAGTCAATGACAAGGTATAAAGGCATATGTTTAACAATGAACTTGTAAGGATCAAGGAGATGATAGTGAATAAAGAGTAATGATTTGAAAAGAATAACAAGAAAAGTTCATTCCAAAACATAAAAATTGTTGAGTATCATGTAGATGAATTTATCAGTGTCACCAACAAAGTTCCATATAGTTTTGCTTCAAATTTTGGGGTTGTCTTTGGTACATCTATCAAGGCCTCGAAAGAATCATTTAGGATATAAAATGGATAATATTTAACATATTCACCTTGGAGGTTAGTGGCGATGGAGGATGGAGGATTTTCATCATCTCATATTAGCCAAACTTTGAGATGATGTTTTTTGCATGAGAAGCATTTTTTGGCTTTAGTCTTTGTTCTTTCTTTTTTCTTTCTTTGTTGATGTTGATAATTTTGAAGAATACATGTGTTGTGAAGGTTATATTTTGGAGACAGGTTTGAGATTTGGAATTGAGCTTAATATGGATTTTTGTCAAGCAAGTTTCAAAGTATATGATCAGGAATTATACCCTTTCATGGTTATTAGACAATGATAGACACCTATCATATCTCCTAGGGATCATTATTGAATAATTCAAGACTTTGTAATTCAAGAGTTCAAGATTGAGAGCTTAAAAATACAACTTGAATCTACACCTTTATGAGGGTCAAGAGACAACCTGATGGAGCCCTACTTTGTTCAGGTTTTTCTTCGTCAAGAGAAGATCTTCTAAAAAATATGTATTTATATAATGTAATTAGAATGTTTTATTGTGTAAGCCTTAAGGGGGGATCATTAGGGCAAGTTTTAGGATCAATGTAATAAGGGGTGGAATGTTGGCATATATTAAATTATAAAACCATTTGATATGCATGATTAATGCAATTATTAAAAATACTTTGGTTATCACAACCACATCAAATAATTTGTATAAATTATCCTTACATCATCAAATATTATATCAAACATTTACCATTATGTATCTTCAAAAAATTATGAAGAAGTTTGACGTTGGGAGCATTTTCCCACTCAACATTTTTTGACTATTAGAGAGATCAAACATGGCCCCCTTTTGGATGGATTGTGGTTCTAAATGCCTAGTCTAGTCCTCTTAGGATGGAACTAAGTCACAAACAATGAACATGGTACTGAGACCATAATTTAAGGCACTATTTGAGTAGAATTGAGAAATCTTAGGGGAAAGAAAGGAGAAACACCAATGTAAGCTTCAAATCAGTATGATAGTCTATGATCATATAATTCATGCCACTACAAAGTTATGACAAAATTCAAGCCTTGTGTGATAACTTATACCAAGGGTTCCATATTTTAGGTAACAATTGTAAATTAAAAATTTTAATTACTATTTATTTTTGTAATGGTAAAAAATTAGGGTTTCCACCCCAAGAAGGATGAAAACCACTAATTTTTCTTAGGGACCAATTACATTCAAAAGAGGGGTGAATTCAATAGATTTGATCACAAATAATGATAAGGACTAAAAACTAATTAGATTCAAGGGTGTGTGAATTTGTTTATACCCTCTTTTATCAGTTGAAATGTTCATTTAAGATAAAATATTGAAAAATGAAGATAAATATATTGAAACAATGAGATACATATGTAGCTTTTTTGTATGCACATGGATTTCAGTAATATGCATAGATTCAGATCTCATCCTTGAAAAAGCTCAAAAAATATTGAGACCGTGGTGGTGGGTGCCCTAGTCCTACTTTTTTGTATGTCAAAATAGATTGATTTATCTTTGCAAATAATGTTTATCCTGAAGATCACAACTTCATACTTGTTTCATCGACACAGAAAGAAAGATAAATAGGCTGGGAATAGGGGCTTTCCTAAGTCAAACCTTGTTTTGGAATCAACCTTGAATGAAATATTGAAAATCCTTGAAATAAATAATGGAAGGGTATGACTCAGATCTGTAATGATTGATAATGATGCTTTCTTCTTGAATGTAATCACATATGTTGTATGAAATGGCATGAAAATGAAAAAACCCTAATCACACACACATGCTTGCAAATGAAATATTTAATGTTTCTCCATAATTTATAAATGAAAAATATGTTGTTGGCATTGTGTTTTCATTGATGTCAACCGATATAGGATGTTACCGGTATCACTAGCACTGATGTCAACTAGTGAACAAGAGGCTGGTGGCATTAGAGTTTAATGTCAACCAAAATAGAAGATGGACCAGATAGGGAGAAGAGCTTATGTGTTGTCATTGGTGACAACCAGGTGACCATCTTCATGTAGAAGGAAGAACTGACATGTACCGGTATAATTGATGTGCAGTAATGTGACCACTTTGAAAAAGGGTTGTTGATATGGTGTTGCATATAACCGAGATGAAGAGATTACATGATGAGTATTGGTTATGCTAAAGTGATAGAATACTGTTTGGTTCACATCAACACCATAGGAGAAGTAGAAGTATGAGCAGGCCACCAAATTGCTAGTGTAAGAATAACTACTAGGTCTCCCACTGGAAGTAGAATCTTTCCTAGGCTAGGTGATAGGTTGACAAAGCATGTTCCCTCTGTGTGTAGGATGACATATGTCATGTGGATGATATATCCTCCCCTCATTAAAGTCACACTTGTACCGACAGAATGATTCCCTGAGAAAGGAAGGTGATTGAATGCAGAGACTTGTTGTACAAGTGGAAGAATAAGGAGTTGAGATGGCATGTTTACCATCTTCACAAACTAGATGAGAGGAGAATCGGTTTGATGGAGAAGAATGCTGGTGAGTCTACAAGAATATACATGGGATACCGAGATACTAAAGGTAGGTTCATGTAGAATAGATGGAGTGTGATGACTTGGTGTCATCAATGTGTCCCACTTGCAAGAAGGAAAGTATGTTACCCACCGGCAGACACATTTACTAGAATCTGCATTGGTGATAGTTGACATGTTATGTCAACCAGTGAAACTTCAGAGAAGAGACAAGGAAGATAAGGTTCTCAGCTAACAAAGATGGAGCTCATTGAAGGTTGATGACATGGTGTCATCAAGAGTGGTTACCAGTATGAAATCCCACTGGTAATATGGACAAGGTGTAGCTGCAGAAGACTCCTACATGATGAGAATGTGCATGTTTTAGATTGACATGTCTGAAGACTGATTTGAGTGTTCCACTGAAAGTTCAGCATAGTGCAGACATGGTGAGATAATCGGTAGAGTGTGAGACACCGAAAATATTGTGAAGTGTAGACACAAGGTTTACATCGGCATATTAGAAAAGGTCATGACAAGAAGGACAACTGGAAAGGTGGTTAGTGTCGGTAGGGCTGGTGAACTAGTATGGGCATACCAGTTATGTGTGTAGTCGGTGACTAAGCTAAACCGATAGAGTAGTGTGAAGATGAGGATACCGATTGTGATGCCACATGAAGTTGAGGTGGTGAATGTGCAGAGGACGGTGATTTCTGGTGTCAAAAAGGTAGTTTCGATTGGTCCAACATTAATGGTGACTGCGAAGCTGGAGGTAGAGTTACAGAGGTATGTGCCTCGAGATCCAGGATAGATTGATTGTGCAGATAAGAGTTGGCAAAGGGAATAGCTGATCCATTTATGGTGATTATCTAAGGTGTATCGACAAACTGATTACAGATCGCCAAAGATGGAAGGCGTCATCAAGAAGGCACGATAATAGCGGAGGTGTATAGTTGACTATCAAGGAGATCAAATCGGGCAAGATCGGATTGGATTTGGTTTTCTTCAAGGATGATGAGGAAACCCTAACTGCCTAGATTTTGAATTAGCTTTTGGTGGGAAAACTAGGCTATAAATATGCAGGCCAAAGACATAGTTAAGGTGCTACTGAATAGAAGAATATTGTGTTGCTGCGAAGTGTATTACTTCTTCATGTGAGAGAAAATCAGCCAAGAGCTCAATGAGTATCTGAGAAGAGAGTGAGAGTGAGGGAGAACCTGGTTGGAGTGTTCAACTGGTAGAAGAGAAAAACCAGTAGTGTCCATACTAGTAGAGCAGTAGAGAAGAGAGTTGCAGAGAAGGCAGATAGTGAACCAATAGAGTGTAGTACCATTGAAGAGCAGAGCAGTAAGAAGGAGATCTAGAAGAGAAAAAGGAGAGTAGAGGTGAATCAATAGAGTTTACCAGAAGTGAAACAACAAGAAAAGTGTACCAGTGTAGCAAAGAAGGTATCTCACTAGAAGAGTAAGGTATTTGGAATGGTTACAAGATTCACTTCTAAAAGGATAACTACTTTTGCAATTGATGTTTTCTTTGTGATCACTGAGTTGTAGCTCAGTGCAAGGGTTGTAGCTCCTTTGGGTTGTAGCCCATAAACAAGTTAGGGGTTGGTTCTCCTTGGGTTTGTGCTCCTTGGGTTGGTGCCCTAAATCAGGGGTTGTAGCTCCTTGGGTTGGTGCCCTAAATCAAGGGTTGGTGCTCCTTGGATTGGTGCCCTAAATCAGGGGTTGTAGCTCCTTGGGTTGGTGCCCTAAACATTGTAACAAATTTTTGATTATGAGTTTGGACTGGACCAGTAGACTCTAGTAGCATTACTCACCGAGGTTTTTCCCATCTTGGGTTTTCCTCATACATCCTAGTGTTATGTGTTGTCTCTTTGTGAGATTGCATTTGTATTTAGTCTCCTCTCTAACTGGTAAGTCTGCATTCAACCAGATGTGTTAATTGGTATGCTCACATTGAATAGTCAATAAGAAAAGTTTGAGAACCACTAATTCACCCCCCTCTCAGTGGTGCATTGTGTCTAACAATTGGTATTAGAGAATAGGTTTCCAGTCAGACAAGCTTTCTCCAGCTTGGGTAGATTTTGGCTTAAGGACACAATGGTTTGTTTAATGTCAATCCCTACTCCAATGTTTGATAGATCAAACTATTCTATTTAGAGTTGTAGAATGGAAGTCTACCTATCCTCCCTAGGTTATGATGTACGGATGGAAGTTGTTAATGGTCTCCCTAGGAATGTATGTCCTCCCACTAGCACAGAAGAAGAAAGAAGATGTATATGCAACAAAGAAGCCATGAAGGCTATATTCAGTGGGTTCACCGGTGATGTCTCCTCATAGGTGGATAGATGAAAAATAGCAAGAAGTCTATGGGTTTGACTGAAGAAGATTTATGGAAATGAGCCATGCACTGCTAAATCAGATTATGGAAGTGTGAAGGACAACAATGTAGACACATGTGGAAGTGATGATAGCAGATCGGTCAGTTGTTGCAGTTCTAATGAAGAGGAAAATCATCTCTTCATGGAACAAGAGATAGAAAGTGATATGCACACATTGGAGTGTGACAAGGTAGATAGATCCCACCAGCAAGATGTGTTTGGGGGTGATGATGAAGATGAAGCCAAAGTAAATCTCGAAAGTGAATTGGCTAGTGCACTGGATGAACTGCAAAGGGTTAGAAAGGATTTTAAAAATTATAAAGATTCAATTCATGATGAATGCAACTAGTTGAGAATATGCCTTGAAGAATCAAATAACAATATCTGCATATTGACATCTCAACTTGAAGAGGCAAAAGGTTTGACTGGTGAGTTGAAATCAATCTTTGATGATAAGGAGAGAAGATGTAAGGATCTCCAGCTAGAAGTGGAAAAAAAGGACAAAGAGTGTATGAAGCTGAAAGAGGAAATGGAGAGCATTGGGAAAGACCTTGATAAATGTAAAAATGAGCTCAAGATAAGGATCTGGTATGATGGTAGTATTGAGGCGTTGGACAAAATGTTAAGTAAAAAAAACATTCCAAGGATACTGGAGGATTAGGATGTGCTATCGGTGAATGCTCTACAAGTAAGGAGACCTTCCACAAAGATATTCAATTTGTCTCCTCAAATGAAAATGACAAATGCCAAACCTTCACAGTCAAAGATACTCCAAGAAAGAAGGTTGACCTGAATTTAACCATTGAAAATATGAAGAGGAAAGTTGGTGCTGCATGGAGATACAACGCATATTTGAAAGGAAAAGGAAGGATGAGGGAAGATAGTGTTACTAGTAGCATGTATAGGAGAAGAATGCCTACCGGTAGAAGACAAATAAATGTTTCTTCTACCAAGATGAGCATGGTAGGAGAAGAGATCGGATGGAAGATCTACAGAGAATGGACAACCCTAGATCCATTCCTCGAGAAGAAGAAATAGAGAGGCCAAACCGGTAAAATCACCTCATGTTTGGCAGAACAAATTTGTAAGTTCTTTGGTTATTGCTTTAAATGTAAATAATTTGGTCATAGGGCAGATGAATGTAAAATGAGGCCTAGGAATAGACAACGTTTTCCTCCTAGGAATAGCATGTTAGATTGTGACAGAATAAATGCATATGGGCATAAGATATTAGAATGTAGAAACATGCATATGCCCACTCTCGATTATGCTAACAAGAATCCATTTACTGCTCCTAGAAATGGAAATGTTGTATGCTATGATTGTAATGAATTTGGCCACATAAATTATGAATACAGGAAGAAGATCTCAACTTCCTATGGCAACCAGTGGAACCATCCTAGTCAACTCAGAGGCAGTTATAGGACATATGAGAAGCGAAGACCTACATGGAACAAAATGAAAAGTGTTCCTGCACATGCAAGGAATTCAAGGAAACTTGTAACTAGCCAAAATGGCATGGTCAAAAAAAAGAAGAGAAAATAGGTATGTCAGAAGGCTCCCAAATCATAAGATTGACATGTATATTGTATGTCACTACAACACTATCTGTAGAGAGAGGACCAATGAGGAGGAGAAGAAGATGATTGCAGATGTGGAAAGGAAAGAATTCAAGCGGACATGGAGGAAGAAGCCTGAAGATAAGAGCATGGACTAGAATTATGCATTCATTGCACAAGTGATATCTCCTATGGCATAAAAGAGATGCATGATTCAAGGGGAGTTACATATTGACTATATCTTTCACCCCTTAGTTGAATATGGATAAGGAAATGAACATGCTATTGTTGGTAAGAGGAAGAAAATATAATGGTAGTATGTGTAGTTACCTTGACTACTCATGGAAGATGGTTTATTGCTACAGAAGAAACGAATGGTAGAAGAGGAAATTGGAACCGGGAAATAAAGGTAAGAAGGGAAAGTGTCCCAGTAGAGACAAGAGACCGGTATGTGTAGCATGTTATCGACACAGATGTTGATAAGTGTTGCAGGTTTTGTAAGTCAATGAGTTGAGGGATCATTGCAGTAATTCTAATAGCTAGGATGGACAACGTTACATCTTAGGTGATATTGAAAAGGAACCAAATGACTTATGGTGGTCCGATAGCTAATCTTATGTTCTTATATCTTAATTGGTCAATAGGTTGGACATGTGACCTAGTAGTTGGCATTGTGGTCATGATGATAGATGTCACATGTATTGAGGTAAGTATGATTTTGGAATCTAGTAGATGAGAAATGAAGACCAAAGATCTGTGGTTCAGGGAGAGTTTAGATCTATATCCTCATATTGATATCAAATATATTGAACCTAGGAGCAGATCAAGTAGATGCTCAAAGAAGGAGAGAGACCCATGTTAGCTGTTAAGGGTTGTTTGGTACTTGAGATTTCCATCTCAAGTGGTGATGATTGAGATGATTTTGTGCATAATATTCAAAGGGGGAGATGCACCCGGTAACAAGGGGAGAATGATTCGTGTTAGTGCTTGATAGCTACAAGGAGGGATGTTATCCTGACAATGCCCTTTGCCATTGTTGTCAAATGGGCAGAAAGATACTATAGTATACCGGATACTACATGTGTTGACATCAATTCCAAAGGGGGAGATTGTTTGCATTGTGTTGTCATTGATGTCAATCGGTATAGGATGTTACTAGTATCATTGACATTGATATCAACTAGTGAACAAGAGGTTGGTGGCACTAGAGTTTAATGTCAACTAGAAAAGAAAGATGGACCAGAGAGGGAGAAGAGCTGATGTGTTGTCATTGGTGACAACCAGGTGACCATCTTCATGTAGAAGGAAGAATCGGAATGTACTAGTATAATTGATGTACAGTAATGTGACCACTCTAAAAAAGGGCCATTGATATGGTGTTGCATATAACCAGGATGAAGAGATTACATGATGAGCATTCGTTATGCTGAAGTGGTAGAATACTATTTGGTTCACATAAACACAAAAGGAGAAGTAGAAGTATGAGAAGGCCACCAGATTGCTAGTGTAAGGATAACTAGAAGGTCTCCCATTAGATGTAGAAGCTTTCCCAGGCTAGGTGACAGGTTGACAAAGTATGTTCCCTCTATGTGCAAGATGACATATGTCATGTGGATGATGTATCCTCCCCTTAGTAAAGTCACACTTGTACCAGTAGAATGATTCCCTGAGAAAGGCAGGTGATTGAATGCAAAGACCTATTGTACAAGTGGAAGAATAAGGAGTTGAGATGGTGTGTTTTTCATCTTGACAATCCAGATGAGAGAACTGGTTTGATCGAGAAGAATGTTGGTGAGTCTATAGAAAAATACATGGGATACTGAGATAGCGAAGGTAGGTTGATACAGAACAGATGGAGTGTGATGACTTGGTGTCGTCAATATGTCCCACTAGAAAGAAGGAAAGTATGTGCCCATCAGTAGACACATTTACCAGAATCTGCATTAGTGATAGTTGACATGTTATGTCAACTAGTGAAACTTCAAAGAAGAGACAAGGAAGATAAGGTTCTCACCTGATAAAGATGGAGCTCGTTGAAGGTTGATGACATGGTGTAATCAAGAGTGGTTACCAGTATGAAAGCCCACTAGTAATATGGACAAGGTGGAAGTGCAGAAGACTCCTACATAATTAGAATGTTCATGTTTTGGATTGACATGTCTGAAGAACAATTTGAGTGTTCCACTGGTAGTTCAACATAGTGCAGACATGGCGAGGTAGTCCGTACAGTCTGAGACACTGGTAGAGTTGTGAAGTGCATACACAAGGGTTACACCGATAGATTAGAAAATGTCATGACAAGAAGGAAAACCAACAAGGTGGTTAGTGCCGATAGGGTTGGTGAACTTATATAGGCATACTGGTTATGTGTGTGGTCGGTGACTAAGCTAAACTGATAGAGTACTATGATGAGGAGGATATCGACTGTGATGCCACATAGAGTTGAGGTGGTGAATGTGCAGAGGATAGGGATGTCTGGTGTCAAAGAGATAGTTGTGATTGGTCCAAGATTAATGGTGACTGCCAAGTTCGACGTAGAGTTACAGAAGTGTGTGTCTCGAGATCCAGGATATATTGATTGTGCAGATAGGAGTTGGCAAATGGAATAGCTGAGTCATTTATGGTGATTGACTGAGGTGTATCAACAAACTAATTCTAGATCTCCAAAGATGGAAGGCATGATCAAGAAGGCATGATAATGGTGGAGCTGTACAGTTGACTATTAGGGAGATCGGATCAAACAAGATTTGATTGGATTTGGTTTTCCTTGAGGATGATGAGGAAACCTTAATGGCCTAGATTTTGAATTAGCTTTTGGCAGGAAAAAAATGCTATAAATATGCAGGCCAAAGACATAGTTAAGGTGTTGTTGAATAGAAGAATATTGTGCTACTATGAAGTGTATTACTTTTCCATCTGAGAGAAAATCAACCAAGTTCTCAATGAGTATCTGAGAAGAGAGTGAGAGTGAGGGAGAACCTTGTTGAAGTGTTCAACTAGTAGAAGAGCAAAACTGGTAGTGTCCATACTGACAGAGCAGTAGAGAGGAGAGTTGCAGAGAAGGAAGATAGTGAACTAATAGAGTGTAGTATTGGTGAAGAGCAGAGCAATGAGGAGGAGATCCAACCTAGCAAAAGGAGAGTAGAGGTGAATTGGTAGATTTTACTAGCAATGAAGCAATAGGAAAAGTGTACTGATGTAGTAGAGAAGGTATCTCACTAGAAGAGTAACAGATTTAAAATGGTTGCAAGATTCACTTGTAATAAGATAACTACTTTTTCAATTGATGTTTTCTTTGTGATCACTGAGTTGTAGCTTGGTGCAGGGGTTGTAGCTCATTTAGGTTGTATCCCATAAACAAGTTAGGGGTTGGTGCTCCTTGGGTTGGTGCCCTAAATTAGGGGTTGGTTCTCCTTGGGTTGGTACCCTAAATTAGGGGTTGGTTCTCCTTGGGCTGGTGCCCTAAACTAGGTGTTGTAGCTTCTTGGGTTGGTGCCCTAAACATTGTAATAGAGTTTTGATTGTGAGGCTGGATTGGAGCAGTAGACTCTAGGAACATTGCTCACCGAGGTTTTTCCCATCTTGGGTTTTCCTTGTACATCTTGGTGTTATGTGATGTTTCTTTGTGTGAATTCACTTGTGTTTAGTCTCCTCTCTAACTGGTAAGTCTGCATTCAACCAGATGTGTTAATCGGTATGATCACATAGGATAGTCAATAAGAAAAGTTTGAGAACCATTGATTCATCCCCCTCTTAGTGGTGCATTGTGTTTAACATATGTATCCTTGAAGGTCTTTAGAAATACTTGATAATGAATGCTTGAATGCTTGATGATGATAATTTCCCTAATCTTTTTTTCTTGTATATCCAAATGAGGGGGGGGTGGACCTCCTTAAATACTTGCCTATTGAGAAAACATCTTAATTTTTTGACAAAGGCCAACATTGGGATCACATTCCCTCCAAATCACTATAACAATTGAAAGGGGTCAAAGAGGGGCCTAATTACGGTAGGACCAATGTGCCACGCATTGGTCCTACTCCATTTTAGGGTCAATATCAAAGGTTCATGCAAGTGTAAAGTGAAAATAAGGCCACATTTGGATGATGCAACCATAAATAGCTCCTATTAAAGCATAAGGTTTCTAACATTAAGGTGAGGGCCCAAATGCAGTCAAAATTGCAAAGGGGTGCAATTTTAGGATGCTACATTTATCCCCCCCTCTAGTAGGAGTACGAGCTTATGCAAATACTCATGGTAGAGTGGATGAAAGAGAAATGAAGAATAAGAGGAATGTGGAGCAAGATCATAAAGAGTACATTTCTAATTTTGAGGAATGAAGCTCCCAATATTAGGATTTTAACTCACCCAAATATGTGCAAGGGCACAGAAAAACAAGGAAAAAATAAAAAGATAAACAAACACAAAAAATACAAACAAAGGAAAAAGACACAAAAATACACACCACAAAAGCTAAGAACCAAAAACAAGACCTCAAATCAACTAGACAAAGAGACCTCGATATCAAAATGTCTCAACAACTAATTTCATTCTTGAAAAATGCCATATCATGAACATAAGAGATCACATAAAAGAGAAAATAAAGCATCATCTATGAACTACCAATAGAAAATTTATGAGTCCATGAGAAGGAGAGAGAGAGAGCATGAATACATACTAGATGTGCTTTTCTAGGTTATGCATGGGAAGAATGATGAGAGAAAACATAGATACCTTCCCTCTAGATGTTTGCATCTAGGTGATCCATTTTGGGGAGGAGAGTAGGAATAGTCTAGCCATGTTCTGCTAGTTCCACTCTTCATCATGTGTGTGTGCAAGTGTTGTCTAGCTTCAAGCATGAAGCATCTCAGGTAAGACTTTGTTTTATCTGTTTTAGAGAACGATTAACCCATATAAGAAAAATGATGCATAAAATGAGGATGAAGCATGAGAATGAAACAATCTCATAAATAATTGATGAAATAAGGATTACGCATGAGGATGCCATAATCCCATATTAAAAAATGAAATAAGGATTAAGCATGAGGATGCAATATTACCATATTGATAAATCAAATGAAGATTAAGCATGCAAATGCATTAATCCCATATTGATAAATGAAATGAGGATGAAATAATCCCATATTGATAAATGAAATGATTATTAAGCACGAGGATGCAATAATCCCATATTAATAATTGATAGTTGAAAATGCAACTAGGAGGCTGCATATATGCCCCCCCTAAGATGTCAACATAGTCCTATGTTGATGTCTTAAGGTAGATAGAAACAAGGACACCCACCTTTAACACCAAGGAGATATCCACTAATCAATGATGCACGTATTCCAAGCTAGAAATAAATATTCTTGCATAGGCTTTGTTTCTTTAAGCAAGAAAGAGATAATTGTAAAAGAGATATCTTAAAACAAATATAAAGGGATCCTTTTAAGAGATGCATAATTAAAAAAGGACGAAGAGATATTTTCTCAAAGATATCTACCTACAATATTAGAGGAGATCCTTAATAAATATGACATCTTGGAAGGATAAGAGGACACACCTTCTCCAAAGTGGAGTCTTAGGATTGCACACTTTCACTAAGGAGAGATTATTCATAAAGTATGCACCATTTCAGAAAAGGAATGCACACACACAAATAAGAAATGACATAAAATTATGAAAGATGCAACTCAAAAAAGGAAGAAGGCAATCTTTGGAGAGAGAGAGAGAGAGAGAGAGAGAGAGAGAGAGAGAGTTGAAACATTATTCTTGCCTCCCAAGCATCGAGACAAGGATACTAAAGAGAGATTATTTATAAAAGAGACACTATTCTAAAATAAGCAAAACATCCTCAACAAGGATACTAAAGAGAGATTATTTATAAAAGAGACACTATTCTAAAATAAGCAAAACATCCTCAACAAGGATGCATATCACAATTTATAAGGGTTCACTATAAAAGATACCACTCAATAAGGAAGAATTTGATGAATGATTATAGACTTTCAACACTAAGAAAAAGCTCTAATTAAGGATATGCACTTATAAGGAAAGGATAGATCCTCATTAGGGAAAATTGTTCCAATAAGAGGAAGGAGATCCTCAATAATGATATATACCTTCACAATTGATAAGTGATCCTTAATAGAGGCCCTTGTAGTGCCCCTCCCTGGTTTATCTTTCCTTTTTTGCATCCATAGACTATATTGATATAGCGTAGATTTCTTTGTGATGCTTTTGATTAGATATTTATGGATTCAAATATGATTTGGATGCTTCATTATTGATGATAGGCATATCACATAACATTTTACATTGTAGATTCATGTGGATGACGACATTTCTAGATTATTATGATGGTAGACTCATATTTGATGATATAAATGTACTCCTTTTATATGTGTGATTCATATTTGCTTATGGCGATTTGATGGTATTTTATTATGTATTAACCTCACTTCATGGTTATAATTGATATGATGACTATGATAGTGCTTGGTTATTGTGACTATCTTCTACTGCCTTTGTTACAGGGATGATGTCATACCACTCATTCATTAACATGGTATGACATTGTGATTCTTATTCACTTGTCTACCTATTTCATGATATATATTATGCTATATGTTGTTCTAGGTATGTTGGTGGTGATAGGTTTGTAGGTACAAGACATCAAATCCATCTGGCTTCATAGATTTGAGCGTGTCTTCATCCTAATGGTGAGTTGATAGAAGATGACATGAAATCCCATTCTACACTCTGGGTTTAAGTTGGTACCCTATCAATTTTAGTTTTATGGTTTTTTGTGTTATTCCTTTGTGAGTGGTCTTGAAATATTGTGATTATGGGTTATTTAATTATTGATTAATTAGTTGTCTTATATGGTTTATAATAATAAAATAAATCAATAGCTGATATTAATATTTAATATAAATTTAATATGAGATTATTATTGGGATTATTATTTATAAATGATTCCATATTATTGTTATTTATTTTTAAGTTGTGGCATTAATATTTATTTGAACTCTATGGTTTAATTATTTAATTAGGCCTTTAAGTTTTCTCGTGCCTTGGATTATTTATTTAAGTGGTTTATTATATTATTATTATTTCTCTTTTACCCCTTGGGTTATTAGATAATGATTTATCCTACCTACCCTATTTTACTATTGGCTGTGAGTTTGGGGTAAGTTAATTTAATCTTATTTTATTATTCTTAACTTGGTTTTTGGAGATGGTTAGTATGAAATATTATATTTCATAATTATTTTCCATTCGCTGACATACTCTATGGTTTCGGCTTGATTTTATATATATTGGTTTTCCTTGTATTTATCGGGTTAGTGAGCATGAGGATTTTTCTGTGAATTGAGGAATTTAGATTTTGTTGCTTGGAGCTTTGTTTAGCTTGGTTGGAGGATTGTTGGATTTATCTTCATCAAGTTTCCTAGACCTTGTCTTCATTTATAGGCTGGAGGTGCTTCTCTCTTTTGCATTTGATTTTGAAAAGCATGTTTGCATTGTGCCTGTGTAAAGATTGTTTGCAAGGTTTGGGAGAATTGAGTATGCTGAAATACTATCTACATAGTTATGGAAAAATAAATACATTGGGGAAATTATGGTTCATATTCCTAATTTTTTTGTGAATGTTTGCTATATTTGTTCCTATGTGATGTTGTGTTTTATTCTATTTTCCCTATGTTTATGAGTACGATAGTCTTTCTTCTGTATGTTTTCCACCTATTACGTCTACCATTGTACCAGTCTTCCATTGTACCACCTCATATGTCTACCATCATACAATCTGATACATCTACCATATACCATCTGGTACATCTACCACCATACCACCTAGTACGGTTACCATTGTACTACCTAGTATTTCTATCACCATACAACATGGTATGTTTTCCATTGTACCAATCTACCATTGTTGAAATCTGCTACCGTAAGACTTGGTACTTCTATCATCGTACCACATGATACATTTGCCATTGTATAATCTAGTACATCTATCATCTGTATGTTTTCCATCAAGCATTTTCCCTTAGGTATTTTGTCATTGGGTTTTATAAGTTGACTTTTCTTGGGTCAATAACTTCCAGAGGCTATTTTATGTTGGTTTTTGTGTTCCTTAAGTTGTCCTAAGATCATTTTAGTGACTAAAATGGATAGTATGTATGTTTTGGTTTCAAGCAAGATGCTAGTACCTTGTTGTTACTTCTTGTGCTTATGTTGTATATGTCTTCATTAACATTCTTGAATGTTTTGTGATTCTTGGCTGCCTATGTGAGGTTGTGATCATGACATGTGCTATTCATGTCTCTCGATTATCATTGTTGGTTTACCTTACTTATCCGGTTATGATGTATTGAGAGACCTTTCTTTTGTGTTGTGTATGTTGTTACACTAAGGTCTAGGCGCATTGTAGGGGGAGTGGGCTTCCATATGAGTGACTAGGGGTCATGAGGATTAGATTGCCAAGTTACTCGATGTCTAGAATGCTAGGATAGCTCATTGGGACTTTTCATTGTAATTAAGTAATAACGTAAATAATTAATCATAGGTGGGTTGGGTGGTAGTTGTTCATCTTAATGAGATAAGAAATGAATTTGTGACCCCAACTCATGTCCCTAAGGTGATTATATAGATACTCGAATGGTTGGGTAGACCTTGGTGATCTAGGTAAGCCAAACTCCCTTGGTATCCAAAAAGGTTGAGACGACTATAGATGGGTATCACAGATGTCATGACATGTTCCTAGGTTCCCATGGTGTTTGCATGAAATGACACTATTTCCCTACATGTAGGTCCTATCCCTTTGAATCTTTATTTTTGAATTACCTCTGGAGGTTTTAAGTTCATGTATTAAGCTTTGCCCTAGCCATATGATTTGATTGTAGTGTTGTTACGGGGTTTTCATTGTATCCATTGGTTGTTAGGTGTCAACCTAGATCTAGAGTTTGTGTGGGATCTTGTTTCATCTCCTAACATAATGGGATGTTCGTTAGGTTCCACATGATCAGGTGGTTTGATGCCTTTTTCCATTGTGATGTTCTTTAGTGGATGCTCATGTGCATGGACGTATATTCTTCTCTCTTTGGCTATGGATGGATACTAGTAGAAGATTGATGTATATGATTCATATGGCATATGTATATGTATATTTCATGATGTAATTATATTCGTAGTTGAGAGCTATGCTCCTTGATGTAAAATGGATAATGTATTTATATGTAATGATATATTATGTATTTTGGATATTGATTCAATGATGGAAATAATGTAATTTAATCTATTGATGTGCATTTAGTGTTATGTGAATGTCTATGATGACTAAGGAAATGGATTACTAATGTGGTAATTAGTATATAAAATAGAATAATTATTCTAGGATGTTGAATAAGTAATTGGGATTAGGAACATTTGGATTGGTTCTCTTAAAATGAATCTTAGGGGTTTAATGGGTTTTACATTAATAATGGATGTATTCATGATAGATAGACTAGTGAGGTATCTTACGTATACAAGAAAGACAAATATTAGTTGAGTTAGAATGCATTGGGTCATGGTAGTAAATATGATGTTATTCCTATATGGATATGATCTTGTTGACATTGTAAGTAATGGCATTGAGGTACCCTAGAGAAAGATTAATTGTGGAGTTGTGTATATTTTTGCTTGTGTATAGTGCTTCTTATGTTTATATTCATGATGAAAACATGTATATCTTATCAATGGATGTTAAATACATATGAGTAGTTAGTTAGTTGTACATGTTTCATTAATAGATGTTTTACAAAAAATAAAATTATCTAGATGCATATTAGATGGATATTTCTCTAGGGTATTTTAGCAAGTATTATATCTGGTATCAAAGCAAGGTTCATACACTAGGTACTCTATTTTCATCTGAGCCCATTGTGCATGTTAGAACTATATCTTGGGTTAGCCACATGGTTATCCCTACTAGATGTTTTCTTTGCATTTATTTGCCCTAGATTCTAGCTTATAGTTCCTTTACATCTTGCTTAAATAAGATGTCTTCTAGAGGTAGAAGCCATGGTCAAGGTGGTCGTATAGGTACTCAATAGAACCATCATCCTGATGTTTCTAGAGAGTCACACCATGAGGAGCAGTAGCAGGATCAACAGGGTGGCGATGTAGTTTCATAGTTGATCAATGTGCTTTAGGAGCTTCTTGGTCATTTTGGACGGAGATAGGAGGTGGATGAGTAAGACCCAAGTCTCAAAATTATGATCATTAGGAGAGAATGAGAGAGAATTCATGTTCACATCAGAGGAGAGTTGATGCAATACCTGATCAGGATGCAATTGCAGCAGGTCACATGAGAGATTTTTTGAGGTCACACCCTCCCACTCTCTATGGTTATAGTAGTGGCATGGAGGCAAAGACTTAGCTCCTGGATATGGGAAGGTATTTTGATATGCATCTATATAACAATAACACCAAGGCTAGCTATGCAATTATGCATATTCATAATTTTGCATCTATTTGGTGGCATATGGAGGAGAAATAGATACATTTCAATATTGCGACAATTTCTTGGGAACTATTTCTTGAGTGGTTTCATGCTTGTTTCTTGTTTTATATTTGGAGGCAAAGGAAGGTTGATGAGTTTTACGATTTGAGGCAGCATGATATGATAGTTGAGTACTATGAGTGTAAGTTCTTTGAACTTAAGCACTATGTTGGGACCACAAATGATGAGGTGATGTTGGTGCGACATTTTGTTAGAGGTCTTAGTGATCACATTAGTTGTGGTGGTTGGCTCCTTGAGCCCAAGACTATGGAGGTAGTCATGGAGAAGGCATGCTTCGTTCAGGAGAGCCTGACTATGGCTTTAGAAGGTATGCATGGTGTGCAGACTATTGGTGCTCTATCTTTATGATCAATTACAAGAGGTGTGCAGTCTCAAGCTTAAGGATTTGCTAGGAGTGACCCTCTATCACCCAAGTGTGAACGTTTGCAGTAGAAGGAGAGCTCTCAGAATTATAATTTTTTCGGTAGCTATAGATCATAGAGTGATAGAGAGTATATCAGGTAGCATTCTATTCCCTTACACACTTCACAGATAGTGCAGGGTTCTTGACATAACTCTAGTGGAGGTAGTTTTTAGTTTACCAATGCACCCCCAGTTAGTCATGGTTTTAGCGAAGGAAGTTGTTTCACTTGTGGCTGGTACAGACATTTTGTAGTGAATCATCCTCAACAATCTACTTAGGTGTTGATTCAAAGGTCAATAACTTCAGAAACCATAGTTGGTGATGTAGGGAGGTCTCATTGCATATATGCAGTGGTGGATAACCATTAGAATGAGTGTCAAAGTGAGGTTATGGAGACTTCAGGTCATGAACACGTAGCCTTCTTTGGAGACTATGCACATTCTAGAACATTGGGAGTTGATCCTCAAGGGTCGTGACATGAAGCAAGAAAAGGTCCAAAGGCACCCAAATGATGAATCATCAATAAATTGGGAGGATGCAGCATGAATGAGAGAGAATTATTTCCCTACTTATTTTCAAGCTTCCAAGAGTAAGCCTGGGACAAGGGGGAAGGATGTAGTGCCCCTCCCTGATTTATCTTCCCTTTTGTGCATCGATAGACTCTATTGATATAGCTTATACTACTTTGTGATGATTTTAATAAGATATTTATGGATTTACTAATGATTTGGATACTTCATTATTGATGATAGACATATCACATAGCATTTTCCTTTATGGGTTCATGTGGATGATGAAATTTCTAGATTATTATGATGATAGACTCATATTTGATGATCTAAATATACTCATTTTATATGTATGATTCATATTTTCTTACGGCGATTTGATGGTATTTTATTATGTACTAACCCCACTTCATGGTTTTAATTGATATGATGACTATGATAGTTCTTGGTTGTTGCAATTGTCTTCTACTATGTTTGTGATAGGGACAATGTCATACCACTCATTCATGCGCATGGTATGACATTGTGATTCCTCTTCACTTGTCTACCTATTTCATGATATATGTTATGGTATATGTTGTTGCAGGTATGTTGGTTTTGATAGGTTTCCAGGTACTAGACATCAACTCCACCTGGCTTCACAGGTTTGTAAGTGTCTTCATCCCAATGGCAAGTTGATCGGAGGTGACATGAAATCCCATTCTACACTCTAGGTTTAAGTTGGTACCCTATTAGTCTTAGTTTTGTGGTTAGAGTCATCTTGTGTCATTTTGTGTTACCCTATGTGGTAGTCTTGAGATATTGTGATTATGAGTTATTTAATTATTAATTAATTAGTCTTCTTATATAGTTTATAATAATAAAATAAATTAATAGTTGATATTAATATTTAATATTAATTTAATATGAGATTATTATTATTGGGATTATTATTTATTAATGATTTCATATTATTGTTATTTATTTATTAAGTTGTTGCATTAATATTTATTTGAGCTCTATGGTTTAATTATTTAATTGGTTGATTATATTATTATTATTTCTCTTTTACCCCTTGGGTTATTAAATAATTATTTATCCTACCTACCTTATTTTACTATCGGCTATGAGTTTGGGGTAAGTTAATTAAATATTATTTTATTATTCTTACCTTGGTTTTTTGGAGAGGGTTGATATGAAATATTATATTTCATAATTATATTCTTCCATTGGCTAAAATACTCTATGGTTTTGGATTTATTTTCTATATATTGGTTTTCCTTGTATTTGTCTGGTTAGCCAACATTGGAATTTTTTTGCAAATTGAGGAATTTGGATTTCATTGCTTGGAGCTTTGTTTATCTTGGTTGGAGGATTGTTGGATTGCTCTTCATCGATTTTCCTATACCTTCTCTTCATTTCTAGGTTGGAGGTCCTTCTCTCTTTTGCATTTGATTTTGAAAAGGTTGTCTGCATCGTGCCTATGTAAAGATTGTTTGTCTGGTTTGGGAGAATTGAGTATGCCAAAATATTATTTACATAGTTATGGAAAAAAAAATATATTCGGTAAATTATTGTTTATATTCCTAATGTTGTTGTGAATGTTCTCTTTATTTGTTCCTGTGTGATTCCATGTTGTATTTTGTTTTCCCTATGCATTTCTATATAAGATAGTCTTTCTCATGTATGTTTTCCACCTAGTACATCTTCCATCGTACCAGTTTTCTATTGTACCACTTGGTACATCTAGCATTGTACCACCCAGTATGTTTGCCATCGTACCAATCTACCATCATACCACGTGGTACATCTGCCATCATACCACCTAGTATGTCTACCACTATACCAGCTGGTACATTTGCATCATACCAGTCTACCATTATACCACCTGGTACATTTGCCATCATACCAGTTTGTCGTCATACCACCTAGTATATCTGTCATTGTACCACTCGGTATGTATGTCATCATACCACTTGGTACATTTTCTACTTGTATGTTTGCTATCAGTTATTGTCATCAAGTATTTTGTCATTGGCTTTCCTAAGTTGACTTTTCCCAGGTTAGTAACTTCTAGAGGTTGTTTTATGTTGGTTTTTTTGTTCTTGAAGCTATCCTAGGATCAGTTTAGTGACTGTAATGGATTATATGTATGTTTTGGTTTCAAAAAAGATGTTGATACCTTGTTGTTACTTCTCAGGCTCATGTTGTATATGTTGTCATTAAGATTCTTGAATGTTTTGTGATTCTTTCATGCCTATATTAGGTTGTGATAATGACATATGCTAATCATGTGCCTTGATTATCATTGTTGATTTACCTTTCTTATCTAGTTATGATGTATTGAGAGCCCATGCTTTTGTGTTGTGCATGTTGTTACCCTAAGGTCTAGGTGCATGCTAGGGGAAGTGGGCTTCAATATGAGTGATTGGGGGTCATAAGGATTATATTTACAGGTTACCTAGGGTCTAGATTGCCAAGATATCTCATTGGGAGATTTTCTTGTAATCAAGTGGTAACATAAATAATTAATCATAGGTGGGTTGGGTAGTAGTTATTCATCTTAATGAGATAAGAAATGGCTTTGTGGCCTCAACTAATGTCCTTGGGGTGATTATATAGATTTAATAATTTTTGGATAGACCTTGGTGATCTAGGTAAGCCAAGCTCCCTTTGTATGCTCAAAGGTTGAGATGACTCCGCTTGGGTATCATAGATATCAGGATGGGTTCCTACTTTCCCATGGTGGTTGCATGCTATAAAACTATTTCCATACATGTAGGTCCTAGCACCTTGAGTCTCTATATGTGAGTTGCCCTTGGAGGTATTAAGTTCATGTATTAATCTTTGACTTAGTCATATGATATGATTGTAGTGTTGTTAGGTAGTTTTGGTTGTATCCATTAGTTGTAAGGTGTCAGCCTAGATCTAGAATGTGTGTGGGATCTTGTGTCATCTCCTAGCATGGGGGGTGGTTCCTTGGGTTCCACATGGTTAGATGGTTTGATGCCTTCTTCTATTGGGTTGTTCTTTAGTGGATTCCCTTGCACCTGGATATGGATTCTTCTCTCTTCAGCTATGGATGGATACATGTTGCAAATTGATGTATATGATTAATATGGCATATTTATATGTATAATTCATGATGTAATTATTTTCATATTCCAGAGCTATGCTACTTGATTTAAAATGGATATTATATTCATATGTAATGATAGATGATATATTTTGGATATTGATTCAATGATGGAAATAATGTAATTAAATCTATTGATGTTCATTTAGTGTTATGTGAATTTCTATGATGATTAAGAAAATGGATTAGTAATGTGGTAATTAGAATTGGAAATAGAATAATGATGCTAGGATGTTGAATAAGTAATTGGGATTAGGAACATTTGGAATGGTTCTCTTAAAATGAATCTTCATATTTTAATGGGATTTGCATTAATAACAGATGTATTCATGATAGTTAGACTAGTGAGGTATCTTATGTATGCAATAAAGACAAAATTTAGTTGAGTTATAGTGTATTAGATCATGGTAGTAAATATGATGTTATTCTTATATGGATATTATCTTGGTGAGATTGTAGTAATGACGTTGAGGTACCCTAGAGAAATATTAATTATGGAGTTGTGTATAGTTTTTCTTGCGTATAGTGCTTCCTATGTTTATATTCATGATGAAAACAATTATATCTTGTTAATGGATATTAAATGCATATGAGTAGTTAGATAGTTGTACATGTTGCATTAAAAGATGTTTTTTTTAAATATTATCTAGATGCATAGTACATAGATAGTTCTTTAGGGTTTTTTGGTGGGTGTTACAGCCCTAGTTTACAAAGTCAAAGTGAGAAATGATGATTGAAAGGCTATTCTTTCCCCCAACCATGGAAACAAGAATACAAAATACTATTATGTTGCTACAAAAGTATGATTGCACTTGAAATTGTACCACGTTGAATGACAATGAGCCCCCAATAAGAAAGCTACCAATGTCATATAATGAGGAGCAACATAATAGGAACTTAAATGTTATGTGAAAGGAAAAATATGAGAGTCCAACTCATTTCCATCTAATATTTGAATCGTACCAATTACAATAAGTTGTTGAATTTTATCTGCTAAATCATGTCATTCATTAGTGGCATGGCCAAGTATTTAATGATACTTGCAACAAGAAGGATCGTGTTGATTTTTATTATTATTATTTCTTTGATTCTTTAAAGGGAGAGAAATCAAGTTGGCTTTAAGAAGCTTATATAAAATACTCTCTTGTTGTGATGAGAAGTTGTAAGAAGACATACATGTATTAGTCAATTGAGGAGAGGATGTTGACAAATGAGTACTTTGGAAACCTAGACCTTCTATAGATTTCTCATGACCATCAAAAATTTGTTGCACACATCCTAAACCATGTCCATCATATCCATGGATTGAATAAAATATATGTGTTGAATTATCTAGAGGAGAGGGTTCATTCCTAGCATTACAGTCTAAAGAGTCCCCATCATCATCAAGACATGTGTTGGAAGAAGAGGTGGGAATTTATTTATAAGAGGTTTGGATAAATGACAGACAAGGCTCCTTCAAGGCTTCATGCATAGATTGAGGGATCTTATACCTATTTAAGTAGCATATACAATATAAGGTACCCCAATTATTTACCAAGGGACCATCATTGATAAGAGATTGTGTTATTGAAGGAATCATATTATTAAATGGAGAGATGCATCCTACTTCATCATGAACCAAACCATAAGGATTAGGATCAGCCTTGATTGTGTGAAGTTCATTATTATATATAAATTTGATTATGTGATGAAGAGTACAAGGGACTGCTTTCATAGCATGGATCCATGGTCTACATAGAAGAAGGTTTTAATTAAGATGGTTGGGCATGACATAAATAGGAGTAGGTAAAGTCAAGGGTCCTACTTTGATAGGCAATATGACTATACCAAGTGACTCTCTAGCAAAATTATCAAAGCCATGAACACAGAGAGGATTGGGTTGAATAGAATAATGATCACAATTTATCTTATCTAATAAGGCAACACAACAAATGTTAAGTTCTCTCGGGCCCACCCCTAGAATTTTGGGTTGAAGATGTCTTTAATGGTTTGGCCTGTTCCTTTGGTGAACTCTTTTCCATTGATCCTACTACAAAAATCAGAAGATGACTTACCTATGCAAGAATTTGTGTGGGTGTCTATCAAGGAACGAACATGCCTCTATCCATTGAGATTAACTCTAGGCTTGGGAAATGGATCCAACGGTTAAAATATGAGAATGTTCCTTTTGTGTGTTTCCATTGCAAAAAAGCTAGACATATTGCCAAGAAATGCCCCCTGTAGGCTGAAAAGGATAAAGCTAGGAAAGATAAGAGGATGAAGTGGAAAGCTAAAAATACCAACAAGAAAGAAGAAGAGATCTTGAATTCCATCATTCCTGATACCTTTGAACAAAAGGAAAATGATAATATGGTTTGTACTTAATAATCAAAGAAGGAATATTTCAAAGGCGACCAGGCTAGATCTAACAAAGGATAAATGCCTAACCCAACTGTGATGAGAAGAAGGAAGAAGACCTGGAGGAAGGTGAAATCCATGTTGTTCTACAAGATAACAATGTGGAGGACTCAAACTCTATTACTAAGGATTCGAATAATGAGGAGCCTTATCCCAGCTATGAAGATGCCCAACAATGCAATATTTTTGGTGGAAACTCCTCTTCTGAATCCCAAAAGTCTATTGAGTATGTAAAATCCACTTTTCCATTGTCACTGACAACTTCTATTTTTTATATAAGCTCTAAATGGGTAGATGAAGAAGGAAAATTTGATGCTTTGCAAAAATCACTTGCCCAAAACCCTATGGATGATGAAATATAGATCAATGATGTCATAGAGAAAAAGCGGGCAGGAAAAAAGGGTCCCAAATCTACACCCCAAACTACTACTATGAAAACCAGGGTGATGGCAAAAGA